>NW_012110920.1:9247795-9248144 GCF_000951035.1 Colobus angolensis palliatus | reverse complement strand
AAAGAAAGAAAAGAACCACCACACTACTACCTTACAGGACTCAGCAGGACTAGCCCCAGGGGCAAAACTGGAACAGGAGAGTTGGTCTCCAGGGAATACTTCCTTCTTCCTGCTACGACCTTCTTGCCCACTGTTGCTGGCTTCATCTCAACAATGCAGAAAACTTACTGTTCAACTGTTCTTTCTCCCAGGGTTAATGGTTTCAAGGTACAGTCCTGCTAATGTTAATGTGATTGGCCCTCCCTCACATTCCCTGTACATTTTCATGATGGCTCTCTGGTGCTTGCTGGGGTAGAAGACAGGTGAGGAAACTTTGCTGTGGGAAGTACTTCTGCACAGATAAGGTCTC
>NW_012110920.1:9239722-9246018 GCF_000951035.1 Colobus angolensis palliatus | reverse complement strand
CACCACGCCCAGCTAATTTTTGTATTTTTAGTAGAGACGAGGGTTCGCCACATTGGCCAGGCTGGTCTCGAACACCTGACCTCATGATCCTCCCACTTTGCCTCTCAAAGTGCTGAGATTACAGGTGTGAGCCACCGCACCCAGCCCGGTGTTCTTGCTTTCTATTGCATGTATGTTTGTTTCACACAGTTTCACGTTGTTTTCTCTCCTACATGCACAGATCAGTACCCAGTCAAATTATCAACCTGCAGATCTCTGGAGCTCTCTTGCAGGTCAGGTTCCTCCTCTCTGATATTTTGCCTCTCAAATTCTTGCCATCTCAGCATCCCTAAACTTCAATCTCTCAACTCAGTGAGACCACGAGGCTCTGCTTGGGTTCTTCTTCCCCACACTGCAACCGGGAAACTGCCTGTAACCAGTTAAACTGAAGCAATCATAGGACTGAACTTGGTTTCCCCCTCCCTTCTTTCAGGGACACAATCCTGTAACCAAATCCTGAAACCGTTGTGTCATATAGTTTGTTCAGATTTTTAGTAGTTTGAGGTAAGAAAGTAAATCCCTGGCTGGGCGCGGTGCCTTATGCCTGTAATCCCAACACTTTGGGAGGCCAAGGCGGGTAGATCACCTGAGGTTGGGAGTTCGAGACCAGCCTGGCCAACATGGTGAAACCTCGTCTCTACTGAAAATACAAAAAATTAGCTGGGCATGGTGGTGCACACCTGTAAACCCAGCTACTTGGGAGACTGGGGCAGGAGAATTGCTTGAACCCGGGAGCCAGAGGTTACAGTGAGCCAAGATCGTGCCATTGCAATCCAGCCTGGGCGACAGAGCAAGATTCCGAAAAAAAAAAAAACAAAAAAAAAAAACAAGAAAAAAAGATAGGGTGAGTTTTAGAGGGTGACTAGGACAGTTATTTAAGATGAGTGTTAAAATCATAGAAACCTTTCAGGTTTCTTCTAAAGCACTCCTCCTCAAAGTCACCTGCACAATGATCCCTGCATTAGATTCTGCCTCTAGGGAACCTGACCTCTGACACAGTATGCACCTTCTGAAGATTCCTGATTTACTACATCCTTATTGCTTAAGAATTCTATTTTTAGAAATACTATGTGCACTGGAGATAATTTGAAATTTACTGAATCACAATGAAAAGTAGGAAGCAGTTGAAGGTGTGGGAGGTGGCAGATGGGTAATTGAAGGGTAACTAAAGATCCTGAGGTAAAGAACTAATTGCAGCTTGATATGGTCTGAATGTTTGTGTCCCCCAGAACATTCATATGGTGAAACCTAATCCCCAGTGTGATAGTATTAGGAGGTGGGGTCTTTGGGAGATGGTTAGATCATGATGGTAGAGACCTCACTGATGGGATAGGTGCCCTTAGGAGAGAGACCCCGAGAGATCCCTTGCCTCTCTGCCATGTAAGGATGGCCATCTCTGAACCAGGAAGCAGGCCCTCACCAGACACTGATTCTCCCACATGTCATGATCCTGGACTTCCCATAACTGTGAGAAATAAATTTCTGTTGTTTATAAGCCACTCAGACTATGGCAGTTCATTATAACAGCCCAATGGACTAAGACATAGCTGATGGCTACATGTAGAATTAGAGTTCTCTTGGGTTTGAATGGGTTAGGAACAGAAGTCTGTGAAGACTTTGGAATAACCACACCTAACTTTAAACCAGAGTAGGCCATTTGGAATCATCTAGGTGAATATGTTGCTCCTTTTCCTCAGCAACTATTAGAGCCTGCAGGTTACCTGTCTGGTCCCAGAATACATATCCCATTTTCCTCTAAAGAAGTCTGCCATTTGATCCAGAGGCCCGGTGGTTTAAGATCTAAGGACAAAAAACCCCCCCAAAAAACAAAAAAACAGAAACATGAAAGCCAAGGGTGTGAGCAATGGTGAAAAGAAAGAAGGGGGCAAACTGAGAAACAAGAATGAGGCTACAGACTAGAGAAGGAAAACTCAGGGTAACTTGAAACTTCAGTCACAATTCTTTCTTTCTTCTCTGTGGGAGAAGATAGTCAAGCGGGAAAGTTGAAGATCAGCAGTGGCAAATGCCCCACCACTACCCTTCCCCACTCCCTACCTTCCCCATCTCCCCACCATCTACTCACTTTCTGAAGAGAGGAGCCTGGGCAGAGTGTTTGGAAGTGCTCTCTTATTGAGAGTCTGGGCAGATTCCAACCTGGCATTCAAGGTAGATGGTAATTCCACTGCCAAGCTTTCTGAAGAGGCCAATATCTGAAGAGGCTGCGATCTAGAATCATTAACAAATTCAACCAAATGTTAAGCAAATGAGAAAGAACTCCATGCAAGTAGGCAGTCAGTCTTCCTCTGGGTTCTTGTGCTATCTTCATCTTCGTCAGAATCAGAATAGTAATGATTAAGTACACACCTGAATATACCCCTTAGGTGCTGAGAACATACAGTCCATCAAATGCTGCCCTCACCTTAGGGAGGGCATGCCCTTTGAGTTCCATTTTCAGGATTGTGATTGGGTTTTACAGGGCCAGTCACGGGTTATGGTAATAACTAACAATTGAACAGGACATTACAACTTCCAAAATACTCTCACAAATATTATTTAGTTGCCACTATCTTAGTCCATTTGTGCTGATATAACAAAATACCAGAGGCTGGTTAGCTTATAAATAGCAGAAATGTATTTCTCACTGTTCTGAAGTCTGAGAAGTCCAAGATCAAGACACTGGCAGACTCAGTGTCTGGTGAGGGCTTTCTGGTTCATAAATGGCAGTTTCTAGTTGTACCCTCACATTGTGGATGGGATGAACAAGCTCCCTTGGACCTATTGTATAAGGGCACTGATTGTATTCATAAGGGTGTGTTCTCATGACCCAGTTACCTACCCAAACGCTCTACCTCCTAATATCATGACCTTAGGGGTTAGGATTTCAACATATGAGTTTTGTGGGGACACAAATATTCAGATCATAGCAACCACTCATCTGTATGGTAGCTACTCTTACTATTGTTGTTTTCGTTTTTTCAGACGGGTGCACTAAGGGTCAGAGCAATTCAGTAATTTCCCCAAGATCCCATAGCCAACAAGAGGCAATCCTTTTCTTCTGGCCTAAAATCTATACGTTTCATACTCCATCCCCCTGCCCTGTCCCAATATCTGCTCACTGGAGTCTTCTTGTGTCCTGATACCCAGAGACAGGAGTTCTAAGATCCTAGAAAGGGCAACAAGGAACTGGCCATCCGTAGGCTCCCCAAAACCTACACTCTCCCTCAAGGGGGACTTCCCATACTTGTTGGAAAAGGAACATTAAATCCCACCCTTTTTTTACTTTAAGGACAACTGTCAACTTTCTGGGCACAGAAAGGACTTCACAGTCTGCCTGATTTGCCCTCTCTCATTCTCAGGATGGAAGACCTCTCTAGCCAACGGGAAGATGGCAAGATGTGTGAATGCACCCCTGGGAGTAAAATCACAGAGGCTGTGTAATCCTCTATACATGTAGGGACTGAGTGTGGGTATCTCTGACCAGTGTGGATGTTGAGCACATTGTTTCATAACCCTGCCTCACTGGCTCCTCTCTCCTCTACCTCCAGAACTGCCTATCTAACTCATCTGTGGTGATGGAATGCTATTTCTCTCACATTACCCTAAATTAAGTATCATTAGAAAGGTAACTGCTGTGTTTAAAACAAATAAATCACCTAACACATTCCAGAGATAAATTCAAATTATTTTTAGATAATCCATCCTTTTGGATTATCCAAACAACTGCTGCTTCTGCTAGCAGGAATAATTGAGAACTGAGACAAAAAGAAACTTAACCAAAATTTAAGCCAACTTGCAGACCAGCTATAAGGCTTACTGTGGAAGAAAATATATAATGATGGCATTTGGGAGTATGTGTCATCCCTAGGAACATGGTGGTGGTAATTTCAGCATTCGCAAAGCTCTGACTCATAGCAAAGCATGCTGTGCTAAGGGGATAGACCCAGCTCTGGATTGGACAGTTTCTAAGACACAGTCACCCAACAGGCCGGGGAAGCTCATTAATCCTCATCAGGGTGTGATTACTGTTGCCAACCCAAGCCAGCAGTGAACACAAATGCCCTGCTGAGATTCCCAGGCTGGGACGTGTGGGGGCAAGACTTGTCCAGGAAGGGGTATAGAAGAGTCTCTACACTACACTATACTATACTACAGATCCTCCTCCCATGCTCACAGAATAGAGACAGCTTAGTCCAGGGTAGAAAGGGCACCAGGCTGGGGTGGTGGCATGGGGGACAGGGATCAGAGGCAGGATGAGTGGCTTGATCTCAGCCTTAGAGCAGTCATGCCTGCCATTTCTCAGCACTACCAAAGTAGGGTAAAGCAGCTATGCCTGTACCTGCAGGACTGTTGGCAAAACAAAGAGGACACTTGAGGGTGATTGGAACTGGAAAATTCTGCTCCCCTCATCAACACCACTGAACGCTGATTTTGGAGATCCTTGCGTCAGTTGTGGAGGCAACCAGGCAGAAGTACAAGGGAAAGTGCCTACCTGCTAGGAACTGCTGCTGTAGTGTGAGGGGAGTTCTGGGGCAAATGCCAAAGCCCCTAGAGAGGTTTGGGAACAGGCTGTGGAGGTTCTCCATGAACGAAAGAGCTCTTAAGTTCCTTCCATTCCTAACATTCTGTGATTCTGATTTAATGGGAGACTGGAGAAACATATGTTGAACACACACAAATGCTAAGCAGCAATGTAGTGACAGAGTGAAGCCTTGACTTCCTGCCTTAAGCATGATCTTTATAGGTTGTGGTCCTCAGCAGGGCCCAGACCACCAATAGCAGGGTCGAAGACAGGAAGACAGTGAGGTTGGACATGGGACGAAGGGCGTAAGCGTAAGAAAAGACAGGTGGGTCTAGCTGAAAGTTCAGAGAGCTATTGTAAAAGAGATTGGAAAGAGGAAACTCCAAAAAATGACTTTTTTTTTTTTTTAACTCAGAGGCTGGAAATCTCTTTTCTCCTGGAGAAGAGAAACTTGGCTGTTGTTTCATTTAGATATGAAGTTCTTCTAGGCTAAGATGATTCCACTCTTCCCCCTGAAAACGGTTTTTGGTGAGAGGGAGGTGGGTGCAGAGGATTCGGGGCTTCTTTGGACCTTGTCTGCAGTGACTGAGGCATCCCAGGACCCTGCCTCCTGTGGACCAGAAACCTGAGATGGGTTCCTCTCCTGCAAACACATATGCCGTTGTCATGTGGATGGACTGAAGATACTTTTGTGACTGCTCAGTAAATGTCTCAAGGGAAAATCATTTGGTGGGTAAGCTAGGAAAGGGGAGAGGTAACTAGAGTGTTCTAAAGCTAAGCAGATTCCAGCAAGCAGGAAGATTTTCTAGAAAGGGGGAGTTCAAATCTGCTTGACTGATGAAGGTGAGCTGTCTTCTGTCTCACGCATGACCTGCAAATGCATCCCCGTGTATACTAACCTGATCTGCTGTGGTGGTACGGCTCTTAAACATCCAAGTTGGTCAAATCTCCTTTGATGGATTAGAGCAAGCTAAGGATGTTTATTGAGCACCTCCTGCCTGAGGAGGCTTCACAGTACCTTGGAAAGTGCCTGAGTTCTGTGGCCAAAAGGATCCGGGTACAAGTCCTGCCCGGGCCACTTACTAGTCACATCTCCTTGAATAAGTTGCTTAATCTCTCTGATCCTGCAGGGTCCTTAGTTATAAAATGGGGACAGCTACTCACTTCACAGGGTTGGATTGAGAATGAAATCTGACTAAAGCCCAGAGGTAGTGCCTTGGGCATGTCGGTTGTGTTTCTTCTTGGCATTCATGATAAGAGCTAAGAAGTGAAATTTCAAAAGGAGAAATAGTAGCTAAGATCACACGAATAAAACTTCCAGTAGATAGGCATATTTTTCTTTTTCTTTTCACATTTCAGTATTATTTGTGAGTGTTCTTATATGAGAATGTTTCTGTCAGGGCTTAAATGTGTCAAACAAGAAAGAATCAGAGGAACCAGAAGTCTGGGTTTCTGCTCCAGCTATTACCTGAGAGACCTTGGGCAAAAGCTTTCATCTTGTTGAGCCTTGATGATCTCATCTGTAAAATGGGAAGACTGGGGCCTCTCTCAAAGGGTTGTGGTTAGGATCAAATAAAATCATAAATGTAAAAGCCCTTGATAAACTGGGCGGAATGTGACACAAATGGAAGCTAGTTTTTGCATGTCAGATGTTCACTGATCATCTGCTGGAAGCATACATATTAACTGGGTTGATTTCCTAGGCAGTCTTATCTGGAATTTTTTTTTTTTTTTTTTT
>NW_012110920.1:9213560-9239430 GCF_000951035.1 Colobus angolensis palliatus | reverse complement strand
CTCTGTTGCTTAGGCTGGAGTGCAGTGGTGTGATTTTGGCTCACTCCAAGCTCCACCTCCTGGGTTCAAGTGATTCTCCTGCCTCAGCCTCCCAAGAAGCTGAGACTACAAGCGTGCACCACCACACCCAGCTAATTTTTGTATTTTTGGTAGAGACAAGGTTTCACCATGTTGGTCAGGCTGGTCTTGAACTCCTGACCTCAGGTAATCCACCCACCTCAGCCTCCCAAAGTGGTGAGATTAAAGGCATGAGCGTCTGTGCCCGGCCCGCCTGCTTTTTCTTTGATCCTTCGATCCTTATCTCAGTCTCATCCCTCCACCACGTTAAAGGGACTGAGGTGCTGTTAACCTTATTGTGCCTCGGGCAGGCCAGATATTCCTGAATGGTCATTAAGGACTCAGGACCATGAGGATGATCACCACTTGATGGTGAAAGGGGCTTTTTCTGCTTGCTGGGAAAATCCTTTCAGGGCTCATGATGCTATAGCCAGCACTCCTTTGCTGTTCCCTGCCTTTTCTTCGTCAAGCGTTATTTTAGGATAACCAAGGAAAGAAAAGATTCATGGGATATAGGTAATAGGATGTGACCACCAAGTTGCTCCACCCACAAACTTTGCATGAAACACCTGAATACAACACAAAAGAAATGGTAGTGTCATTCTCCAAATCTCTCTTTGCTTTTTTCTCTATGCATCTCCCTGTCAAAAACTGCAGAGATTGTAGAGAAGAAGACTATAGCTATACAGCATGAAAACGAAAGAGGGGTGCAACTCCCAATCATTCTGCATTAATGTGAGTTTACTGTCACTTGTTTATCTTGCTTTGAGCATAAACTACTTTGTCCTATCTATTTGTTTGTTTGTTTGTTTATTTATTTATTTATTTGAGACGGAGTCTCGCTCTGTCACCCAGGCTGGAGTGCAGTGGTGTGATCTTGGCTCGCTGCAACCTCCGCCTCCCGGGCTCACCTCATTCTCCTGCCTCCGCCTCCCGAGCAGCTGGGACTACAGGCGCCCGCCACCACGCCCGGCTAATTTTTTTTGTATTTTTAGTAGAGATGGGGTTTCACCGTGTTCGCCAGGATGGTCTCGATCTCCTGACCTTGTGATCCGCCCACCTCAGCCTCCTAATGTGCTGGGATTGCAGGCGTGAGCCACTGTGCCCGGCCTTATTTATTTTCTTGAGATGAAGTCTCACTCTTTTCCCCAGGCTGGAGTGCAATGGTGCGATCTCAGCTCACTGCAACCTCCACTTCCCGGGTTCAAGAGATTCTCCTGCCTCATCCTCCCGAGTAGCTGGGATTACAGGCGCCTGCCACCACGCCCAGCTAATTTTTGTATTTTTAGGACAGACGGGGTTTCACTATGTTGGCCAGGCTGGCCTCAATCTCCTGACCTCAGGTGATCCGCCTGCCTCAGCCTCCCAAGATGCTGGGATTACAGGCGTGAGCCACCGCGCCCGGCTCCAATCAATTTATTTGCATTAAAAATTAAAACCTTTTCTGGCCAGGTGCTGTGGCTCATGCTTGTAATCCCAGTAGTTTGGGAGGCGGAGGTGGGCAGATCACCTGAAGTCAGCAGTTCAAGACCAGCCTGGCCAACATGGTGAAACCCTGTCTCTACTAAAAATACAAAAATTGCCAGGTCATGGTGGCAAGCACCTGTAATCCCAGCTACTTGGGAGGCTGAGGCAGGAGAATCACTGAACACAGGATGTGGAGTTTGCAGTGAGCTGAGATTGGGCCACTGCTTCCTGGGTAACAGAGCAAGACTCCATTTCAGAAAAAAAAAGCCTTTTCTAAAAATAAAATTATACATACTTGTAGGAAATTTAGAAAATAAAGAAAATGATAAGGAAGAAAAAAAGAACACTTATAATTCCACCACTGATAATGTCTAGGGGTTTGCAGTCATAAAATGTAAATAATCTGTCCACAGTTTTCTATATTTTTTCACTCAATTTTATGACATGAAAAATTTCCGATAATGCTAAAATTATCAGAAAAACAGATTTTAATGACTGTATAATGTCCATTATACTGATGAATCATAAGTTATTTACTAATTCTCTATTGTTCAACATTTTTATTTTTTTCTCCATTAAGAATAACACTGCTATTAATATCCTTGTGCATAAGTGTCTGTGTCTCTGATTATTTCCTTAATATAAATTACTAGAATAGAACTACTGGGTCAGAGTCAGAACATTTCTGAAAGTCTTGATATATGATGCCAATTTACACTTAAGGGAATATGTAACAATTTACCCTCTCACTAATAGTGTATAATAGTAATATTTCAGCACCCCCCGCTAAGAAGGCTGCATATTATCTCTATTTTAATATTTTCTATTTTAATGAGTGAAACTGATTTACTTTGTTTTTATGTGGCCACCCTGCCCTGTCACTCCAGTCGTGGTACTTGTTTCTTTGTTGCCTGTTGGTTAAGTGTGTATGCCCTGTCTACTTCCAAACAGAATTTGAAGTGGTTCTGACTAAATCATAAGCCCTTAAAGCTAGCAATTTCCCCTCTTTTTAGCTTGAGGTTTCTGTGGCTGGCACAGTGGGTTTCATATATTCAATATTTGATATGTTTGGAGGTTATTTTTGAACTCTATAGAAATATCCACTAACAGAATATTTTCTCTTTCGTGGATGCATATGGCTCTATTATGTCCCCATCTCTCAACTCTCATCGTCCTTACAGGTATATTATGTAATTTAACGTCTCATTTTATATGTGTATAATTATGCAGTAGTTTGTTGGGAGGAAAAAACAAACAACAACCCGAAAAACCCTGTCTCCCTAGCAGGATTATCAGTTACTTGAGCTCAGGGAATATGTTATTTATTTCTCTTAGAAAAAACGAGCACAGCATTGAGCACATGCAAACACTGTGTGTGTGTGTGTGTGTGTGTGTTTCTTTTTTTTTTTTTTTTTTTTTTTTTTTTTTTGAGACAGAGTCTCACTCTGTTGCCCAGGCTGGAATGCAATGGCACAATCTTGGCTCACTGCAACCTCTGCCTCCCGAGTTCAAGTGATTCTCCTGCCTCAGCCTCCCAAGTACCTGGGATTACAGGCATGCACCACCACACCTCGCTAATTTTTTGTATTTTAAGTAGAGATGGGATTTCACCATGTTGGCTAGGCTGGTTTTGAACTCCTGACCTCAAGTGATCTGCCTGCCTCAGTCTCCCAAAGTTCTGGGATTACAGACGTGAGCCACCGCGCCCGGCCAATGTGTGTGTGTTTCTTTGTTTTTTTTTTTTTTTTTTCTTTTTGAGACAGAGTCTCACTCTGTTGCCCAGGCTGGAATGCAATGGCACAATCTTGGCTCACTGCAACCTCTGCCTCCCGAGTTCAAGTGATTCTCCTGCCTCAGCCTCCCAAGTACCTGGGATTACAGGCATGCACCACCACACCTCGCTAATTTTTTGTATTTTAAGTAGAGATGGGATTTCACCATGTTGGCTAGGCTGGTTTTGAACTCCTGACCTCAAGTGATCTGCCTGCCTCAGTCTCCCAAAGTTCTGGGATTACAGACGTGAGCCACCGCACCCGCCCTGATGTTTATTAAGGCATGACTTATCAGTAAAAGCTTTCTCACATTTATTGCACTCATAAGGTTTCTCTCCTTTATGGGTTCTCTGGCAAACACTTTTTTTTTTTTATGAAACATGATTGTTTGTTATGTGTCAAGCACTGCACTCAGTGCTGAGGAAACCAGCGCACAGTCTGGTAGAAGAGGTGGCATGTGGGGGCACGAGGAATGTGATGAGAGCTTTAGGAGAAACCTGAAGCCCCAATTGGAGGAATCAAGGAGGACTTCCTCAAGCAGGCAGTGACTCACAAGAGCTAACCAATAAATAATGCAGCTGAGAGATTGAGCATTTCAGGAAGACAGAATAGCATATGCAAAGTTACAGTAGACAAAAAAATTATTACTGGCTGGAGGACTATATTCAACATATTCAGAACAGAGAAAATTGCAGGAGGTAAGGCTGGAGAGGTGAGCAAAGTCCATTATGTGCACAGTGAGAATGGAAGCCACTGGTTTTGGCCTTCATCAGTGTGTATGGTGGTGATCCCATTAGCGTCAATACCCAGCTCTCACAAACTCTTGAGTCTCACTGGCTTAACTAAAAGAAGTCAAGATCCATGCAGGAAATCAAAGTTATTTTCAGAGTTTTTCCTACCAAATACTTAGGGAACTCCTTGGGGAGTACTTTTATGTTTTCATGAACCCATCTAGATTACCACTTGCTACCATGTCTAGCCAGGCTGCATTTCTGCAGTTCCAAGGCTTAATGATTTAACAGGGTACCAACACAAGGTTGGAACATTTTTCCTGTTATTGGCATGAATACCTAGACAATTAGGTTCATAATGTTGAAACTGGAGCATCACTGCTCCATCTGAAGACCAGACTTTATTGCCACTGCTCTAGTCAAGTGTGAAGGAAAATGCTCTGATTGGCTACAGGTCAATTAAGGATTCCATGGCAAGCCTGCTTTGGTTCCAAAATAACAGCTCTTTAAACCTCCATACAAGCCCCTGCAATGGTTGGAACGTTTGTGTCTCTCGAAAATCCATGTTGAAACTTAATCCTCAATGCAAGAGTGTTAAGAGGTGGGGCCTTTTGGGAAGTGATTGAGTTATGAGGGCTCTGCCCTTGTGAATGGCACTAATGTCCTTATAAGAGAGGCTTCAGGCCGGGCGAGGCGGCTCACTCCTGTAATCCCAGCACTTTGGGAGGCCAAGGCATGTGGATCACCTGAAGTCAGGAGTTTGAGACCAGCCTGGCCAACATGGTGAAACCCCATCTCTACAACAAAAATTAGCCGGATGTGGTGGTGGGTGTCTGTAATCCCAGCTACTTGAGAGGCTGAGGCACAAGAATCACTTGAACCTGGGAGATGGAGGTTGCAGTGAACCAAGATCATGCCACTGCACTCCAACCTGGATGATAGAGTGAGACTCTGTCTCAAAAATAAATACATACATACAAACATACATACATACATACATACATACATACAAGAGGCTTCAGAAAGCTACCTGGCCCTTTTTGCCTCCTTTCCATCATGTGAGAACACAGCATTTGTACCTTCTGCTTTGTGAACACACAGCAAGAAGGCGACATCTTGGAAGCAGAGAGCAAGCTCTCTAAATCTGCTGGCATCTTGCCTTTGGACTTCCTAGGCTCTAGACTGGAAGAAATAAATGTCTATTGTTTATAAATTACCCAGTTTTATAAATTACCCAGTCTGTGGTAAATTACCCAGTCTGTAAGAAATAAATGTCTATTGTTTATAACTTATATTGTTTATAAATTACCCAGTCTGTGGTATTTTGTTATAGCAGCAGCCCAAACACACTAAGACACCCATTTTCTCTCAGCACTCACATAGGTTGCCAAAGCAGCTAAGTGAGACAAGTTCCAGTGCTGGGTTTCACAGTGAATCCAGAACTGCTTTTGGACATTCTGGCTCAAATGCTAGGTTGGATCCAAGGGGCCAGATCCCTTCTGCTCTATGATGACCTACTTTTCAGCACCATCCACACCGCCACCACTTTAATCATGCCTCCCTCAGGGCCACCCCAGTCCATCAGATGACTGAAATCCAACCAAGAACAAGGTTCAGACCTTTTCCTCATAGACCATACTGTTTAATCTGTGTGTAAATCAACATATGTAAATGGACACATGGGGAGAAAGGAATTGAGTTGCCTAACTGTCCTTATCAAAGGCATCTGAACAGCATCTCCTGCCCAGACAACATACTTCACTTTGTTAAAACACCTGGACTTGGCCGGGCGTGGTGGCTCACGCCTGTAATCCCAGCACTTTGGGAGGCTGAGGTGAGCAGATCATGATGTCAGGAGATCAAGACCGTCCTGGCTAACACGTTGAAACCCCGTCTCTACTGAAAAATACAAAAAAAATTAGCCAGGTGTCGTGGCAGATGCCTGTAGTCCCAGCTACTTGGGAGGCTGAGGCAGGAGAATGGCATGAACCCGGGAGGGGGAGCTTGCAGTGAGCCGAGTTCGTGTCACTGCACTCCAGCCTGGGTGACAGAGTGAGACTCCATCTCAAAAAAAAAAAAAATAATAATAATAATAAAACCTGTACTTTATTCTGTAGGCAAAGAACAGTCAATAAAGTTTTTATGTAGTATGCTAGAATGCTAATTATACTACATTAATTGCTGATTAATATTCATAATACACAAAAACTCTCAGAAATTGATTAGAAAAGACAAAACTAGTAGAAATAGATGATATGAATGAAATGTAATTCATAGAAGAGAAATTCTAAGGATCTGTTATTTATTTATTCATTTGAGACTGAGTCTCCCTCTGTTGCCCAGACTGGAGTGCAGTGGCATGATCATGGCTCACTGCAGCCTGACTTCCCTGGGCTCCAGTGATCCTCCCACCGCAGCCTCCCAAGTAGTCGGGACCACAGGTGTGGGCCACCATGCCCAGCTAATTTTTGTACTTTTGGTAGAGATGGGGTTTCGTCATGTTGCCCAGACTGGTCTTGAACTCCTGAGCTCAAGTGATCCACCCTCCCTGGCCTCCTAGAGTGTTAGGATTACAGGCATGAGCTACCATGCCTGGCTAATAAATAGATTTAAAAGATGCTCAATATGACCATCAATCAGGGAAATGAAAATTAAGGTAATAACATAATATTACTTTATACCCTTCAGATTGGTAAAAATTAAGAGTGGAAACATCTGCTATTGGTAAGAATGAGGAGGAAATAGGTACTCATGTATTGCTGGGTGCAGTATGAGTTGCTACAAACCTTTTGGCAATTAGCAAAGACTACAAAATTTTAATACATTTGCCCTTCAACCTAGTAATCCCACTGCTGGGAATCTACTCTATAGAAATAAAAGCACCAATACAAAAAAAAAAAACACACGTACAAAGGTGTTTATTGCTGCATTGTTTGTAGTTGGTAAAACACTGAAAACCAAGCAAAGCCCATCATTAGGGGAATGAATGAATACATTATAGTGTCTTATACATGGGGAATTGTGTAGCCATTTAAATATATGTTAGATCTATATTAATGGACTTGGAGGGATTTCCATGAAATGTGATTAAATGGGGAAAGCTGTATGCAAAGGTATAGATGTAGTCTGAACCAATTTTCAGAAACTGATGACATCTACCAACAGCAAAACAAAAACCCTAAAACCATTTGTGTGTGTGTGTGTGTGTGTGTGTGTGTGTGTGTGTTTAGGTACAGCCTGCTAGCTGCCTACCTAAATCTTTTATTTCTTTCTTCCTTACTAAGGGAACCTCCATTATTAGGGGTAGCAATGTGCTCAAACGTTTCTCTTCTTGCAGATAGGAATGGCCAGTGAAATTTAAGTGGAAGTTTTGGATGAAGTGTTGGATGAAGTTTAGGTGAAGCTCTTTTTGGCCCCTGGTCTTCCCCATTTCTTACCTGAAAAGGATGCATGGCTGGTGCTTTTATAGTCATTGTTTGACTTTGAAGATATGACAATGTGAAAGATTGCCAGGCACACAGTTTGAAGGAAGCTGGCTCCCTGATCACTTTGTGTAACCACCATAGCAGCCCTGGATGCCTACATACAAGAATAAACTCTAAAGTGATTAAGCCTGTGCTGAGTCACTATTATGGGGAGCCAAATGCAACATATGATTATGTGGGCTGAAGAAAAGGTATGAAGGTACACATACCAAGTTATTAGAACAGGTTACCTGGGGTGCAGGTGAAGCTGCAAGGAGTAGAAAAAGACAGAGGAGGGAAGGTAAACAAAAAAGATTACTTAAATAGAATGTTCTTGTAGCAGATTTTGCACAGTAAAAAAAATATTAAAAAAATAAGATGTGCTCCTCTTTGAAAACAAAACGGCATTATGATTGTACTAGTGCATTTTCTGTTGCTTATAACAGAATACCTGAAACTAGGTAATTTATAAAGAAAAGGAGTTCATATCTTACAGTTACGGATGCTGAGATAGTCAAGGAGCCACATCTGGTGAGGGTCTTCTTGCTTGTGGAGACTCTGCACAGTCCTAAGGTAACCTAAGTGCTAAGGCACAGGGTATCACATTGCAAGGGAGCTTAGCATGCTAAGATGCTAGCTCAGGCCTCTTTTCCTCTTCTCGTAAAGCCACCAGTTCCCCTTCCATGATAACCCTTTAATCCACTAACCCATTAATCCATTCATCCATGAACAATGGCTCTGCCCTCACGATCCATTCATCTTTTAAGGCCCAAACCTCTCAGTATTGCCACACTGGGGATAAAGTTTCCAACACATGAAACCGGGGGAGGCATTCAAACCATAGCAATTAGATTAAGCCATTTGTTTACGATTATATATACCCTCTTTCTAGGCCTTCTTCGTCCCTAATTAAGATTGTTCCTCTTTCAAGGCCACTCTCTGACATCTGAATCCCAATGAAGATCACAGTTCAAACCCTTTTCTCATATGAATGATCAACATAAAAAGGTGCATGAGGCCATGCGCGGTGGCTCATGCCTGTAATCCCAGCACTTTGGGAGGCCGAGGTGGGTGGAACCCAAGGTCAGGAGATCGAGACCATCCTGGCTAACACAGTGAAACCCCCGTCTCTACTAAAAATACAAAAAAAATTAGCCAGGCATGGTGGCGGGCACCTGTAATCCCAGCTACTTGGGAGGCTGAGGCAGGAGAATGGCATGAACCCGGGAGGCAGAGTTTGCAGTGAGCCGAGATCGCGCCACCACTGCACTCCGTCCAGCCTGGGTTAGTCTGTCTCAAAAAAAAAAAAAAAAAAAAAACAGGGTTCATGAAAGGATAATCACCAAAAAGTTAGTGGAAGAATGAGGGTATCTTCGGGTGGTGGGATTTCAGGTGATCATTTCTCCCTCTTATTTTTGCGATTCTTTTTGTTTTTATATTGACCTTATAGTATCTACATAATCAGAAAAAAAAAAAAATAAAGCTGTTTTCAGTGTGAAACAACAATAACCTAAGGATTGGAGTGAGGCAAGATTGGAGGCAGGGTCAACTACAAGGGCATTTTAGTAATCCAGGTAAGAACTGATGATGGGCTGAGTGCGGGTAATGACAATGGACATATAGAGAGATGTAGAAACATTTAAAAATAATAAGGTGGTAGAATCAACAGGACACAGTGATTGATCGGGAGAGAGGAAGAAGGCAAGCTTTCTAGCTTAAGTAAGTGGATGGAGATGTATGCTATTCTCTGACAGGGAACACAGGAGGAAAAGCAACCACTGAATGGAGGACATGAAGCATCTTCAAAATACTGAAGCCCGGTCCCCACTCTGAATACTTTAGGCAGTTATTTCCAGTGATTCCTAGCCACCGCCAGGGCTGAAAAACGCTGGTGAAAACCCCAACATGGGGCTCTCAGGGGGCCCCACACTTGAAGTGTGGACTGAGGACCAGGAACTTGGAGGCTAGGAAAACATGGCCAGGGAAAGAAAGGGAAACCAAAGAAAAGTACATCCTGGAAATGGACAGAGGAGGAAGTTTCTGCTGGTGCTCAATAAATATTGACTAGATGACAGAAGGAAGGAGAGTACAATGGTGTCAAATAATCCTGAGGAGTCGAGAAAGAGAAGGGTTATAACGGTCCCTTCTCTTATAGAAGGGTCCAATGGAGTTAGCCTCAAAGAGGTCACCTATGACCCTTCTGGATCTGTTTCTGTTGTTGAGTGACAAGTGAGGGCAAAAATCAATGGTTTGACAACTGAATGGAAGAGGACAAGCTATCCTATTGAAAAGTGTGATAATACCTTAGAAATTACATTTACAAAACATAATTTGTGATATTGAAAAATACTTAGAATATAACACTAAGTGAAAAGCAGGATATAAAACATTACCTATAATATATGATTCCAATTCTGGTATAAATTAGAGGCATAAGGAGCAGGGTTAAGATCTCGCCCTCTGAAGCCAGACTCCCTGGGATCAAATCCAGACTAGGCCACTGACTGGATGTGTAACCATGGTAAAGTCCCTCACTGGGTGGTGGGTAGCCTGGCACGCAGAAAGCGTTCAGTAAAATGTTAGCTATTAAATGCTGAACATAGATGTATACACATAGAAGCAAAATATCCTCAGGTGGGGCCGGGCGCTGTGGCTCACACCTGTAATCCCAGCACTTTGGGAGGCCGAGGTGGGTGGATCATGAGGTCAGGAGATTGAGACCATCCTGGCTAACACGGTGAAACCCCGTCTCTACTAAAAATACAAAAACGTTAGCTTGGTGTGGTGGCACGTGCCTGTAATCCCAGTCACTCGGAAGGCTGAGGCAGAAGAATGGCATGAACCCGGGAGGCGGGGCTTGCAGTAAGCCGAGATTGTGCCACTGCACTCTAGCCTGGGGGACAGAGTGAGACTCCGTCTCAAAAAAAAGAAAAAAAAAAGATATCCTCAGGTGGAGAGATTCCAAAATGAGTGCCAGGGTTACAAAGTTTTGTTTAGTTTTCTGTACAGTTTTCTTTGTTTTCTAAATATTCTGTAATGAACATATACTACTTTTATAAGTAGAGAAAAATGTAAAACAGTATTTAACAAAAAACAAGCTTTGCTGTTAAAGGAAAGAGAAAGAAAAGGCATTTTAGTCTGTTTTGTGCTACTATAACAGGATACCACAGACTGGGTAATTTATAAAGAAAGGAAATTTATTTCTCACAGTTCTAGAGGCTGGGAAGTCCAAAATCAAGGTGCTGGCTCCTGATGAGGGCCTTCTTGCTGCATCCTCACATGGAAAGCAGAAGGGCAAGAGAGAACCAACTTCCTCTCCGAATCCCTTTATTAGGATACGTAATCCCATTCAAGAGAAGGAGCCCTCATAGCATAATAATCTCTTAAAGGCCATGCTTTTTAATTCTATCACATTGACAACACCTGATTTTTGGAAGGGACCCATTTAAATCATAGAATTGGGCAATAGCTACAGGGTATAGGATTAATGCTTCATGTGCTCATGATGACACTTCCTGTTCACAGTTTTTGGGAAAGATCCTGAAAGGAGTTGAGGGTGACAACTGATGTAATTATTATTATTATTATTATTACTATTTTATTTATTTATTTTTGAGACAGTGTCTTGCTCTGTCACCCAGGTTGGAGTGCAGTGGTGCAATCTCAGCTCACTGCAAGTTCCACCTCCCTGGTTCACGCCATTCTACTGCTTCAGCCTCTCGAGTAGCTGGGACTACAGGCACCTGCCACCATGCCCGGCTAATTTTTTGTATTTTTAGTAGAGATGAGGTTTCACCGTGTTAGCCAGGATGGTCTCGATCTCCTGACCTTGTGATCCACCTGCCTCGCCCTCCCAAAGTGCTGGGATTACAGGCGTGAGCCACCACGCCCGGCCGTAATGATGTTTTTGAGGAAAAAGGAAAGCATGAATGTGGTGTGGGGAATTAGTCTTTAATAGGACATCTCTTCCTGTGATTGGGGAAGAAAGAATTTGTGAGTAGGTATAAATACAATAATTTGTAGGTGCAGAAACAGGAGGCTGAGGAAGTTCATGACTGATAGCCTTGATGTTAATCACTGAAGCCAGCAAGGCTGTCCGCTGAGAGGGGGGTGTCTGAATATCCACAGAGGGGGAGAAGGGGGTGTCTGAATATCCACAGAGGGGAGGAAGGAGGAAACTGACACACAGCTGCATTGCCAAACAGCACTGAGAGCCTGGTGCTGCCTGGAGACGTGACTCTGCCACGGCCCTGACCTAGGTCACCCCCAGTGCAGCAGATACAGCCACGGTTCTGTCACACCGTTCTTGTATGCTTGTGGCTTGCGCTAGATCCTTAACTGAGTTGCTTCTCATGGGAATTCCACTTCTCCCTCTCACATACAGAAATCCTACTCAGTCTGCAAGGCTAGCTCAGGTTTGTTTATTCAACTATTCAGATATTAATTTATCTAATTTCCAGTTGGTCTCTCAGAACCCCATGGCTTCTGGGTTCAGGAACTTGCAAAAGCTCCATCTCTGTCTTTTCTCTTTGATACCTGTGCTATCTGATCATGAAAGAGTCGTTTCAGGACAGAGGGCTTGCCTTGAAGTCTGACTTCCTGATGATTTTTGATTGGGGGCCAGTATTATATTCAGTCTGTGTGTGAGTGTACATGTGCTTCCTTTCCTTCTGCTATTAGGGGTTTAATTTACTGGAGGGGAAGCACCTGTAATCCCTGTTTGGAAAAATGTCTGCTTAATGGCAGTTCTCCCGGATGTGACCCACTTGATAATAAAAGTTCCAGTGGAATCGGGTCTCTCTGTAGCCCAGTTCATGTGAAGATATAATGAGGCATTTGGCCAGCTATTCTTCGATTTTATCAAGATCTCCAGCACTTCCACCCCTCTATTTTCTACCAACTCAGTGCATCTCCTGGCACATTTTTTTTTTTTTGGTACAGCCCGCCTGAAACCCATGGCATATTTTCTGGCATTCTTGGTATCCAAGCTCTCTCATCTTCCTGTCACATCTACTTTACAGAGTATCAGCTGTGAATCAGTCCTGACATTCCTCCTGCTTCTTCACCAAGGCTACTGGGCCCTTCATCAGGGTCTAGGCTTTGGCTTCAGCATGGCCAGCAGCAAAGAGTGAGGGAAGAATTTAGTCCTGATATCACTGGCGGGAATCAGTGGGGCACCAGAACCAAGGACTGGCTCCAGAGTGGCCAGAATACTGGTTACATACAGGAAGATTGAGCAAATACATAAATGTACAGAAGATAATGAAAGCTGATTCTCTCACTATGAATGAATAGAGTTACAAATATGGAAAGGGTCCTGCTGAGGAGCACCAAAGAAAATAAAAGTTAAAATTAAAAAGACAAAAATGGAAAGGTGAAGGCTAAAATAAACCCTGTGATGTTGGATTGGAATTGGAGGCATTGGTGAGGGCTCATGGTTTTAATAGATAGTTATAGAAACAGATAGAGGTGTGCATGTGTACATATATGTGAGTATATACATATGTACATTTCCTAGCTCTGTCCACTGAGAGGACAGGGGCCTAGAAGTAATGAATGACACTCTAGTAGCAATGAGCACACTAGTACCTAGATCCTGCTTTGTGAATATCACTTTCCACAAAAAGAATCAAATCTCCTTAGAGAAATGGCTGATTTCGGGGGAAGGGCAGAAGACTATAAAATGAGTCTGGAACCTACTACCAGAAGTAACAAAGTGCTCAAAGAGTGATAGGAGACATATCAAAAGGACACAAGAAGTAACTTAAAGGGAGTCCCATTGACCAAATCTGGGATGATTTGAAGACTAAAAAAATAGTAATAACAGTAATAGATCGTATCACTGAATAAAATAGGAATCTGTGAGTCTATACAATTGAATTTTAACCAAAAGTTAACAATAATTTGTGGAGTTTATAACATATATAGAAATAATAAAAGGCGTTATAGCAATAGAAAAAAGACCAGAAAGGGAATAAATATAAGTATGTTGTTTTATGTTTCTTATCTTACACATGAAGTGGTATAATCTTACTTTGAGATATACCTGTGATAAGTGATGGATGCATATTATAACTTCCAGAGCAACCACTAAAACAAACAAACAAAAACCACCTGAACTAGCTCAAGAGTCAATAGAGGAGATAAAATGAAACCCTGATAATTTTCTTCTTGCTTTATACAAAAGAAAGCAGGAAAAGAGGCAAAAGGAACAGAGAACAGGTAGGCTAAATTGAAAATAAATAGCAAGACAGTGCACATCAACTGCATCAATAATTACATTAAATATAAATGGTCTTAACACTATAATTAAAAGGCAGAGTGGATAAATAGGATGGTCTAGGAAAACCTCGCTATGAAGGTGACAATTTAAAAAATACTGTAAGAAGAAGGATCAAGGATGCAGATAATAACTAGAATAAGAGTGTTCTAAACAGGTAAACACATACAAGATCCTGAGGTGGGTGCATTCCTGGTATGACAGAATAACAATGAGTAGGCCAGTGTGGTAGAGCTAAGTGAGCGAAAAGGAGGTGAGGTCAGCCAGCTAATGGGGTAATAGATTAAACAGGACCTTGAAGGCCATTGTAAGAACCCCGGATTATACTCTGAATGAAATGGGAATCCATTTTTGATGGTTTTGATCCAATAAATGACATAATCTAATTTGCATTTTTAATCTTTATTGCAATACAATTTTTTTGAGACAGGGTCTTGCTCTGTTGCCCAGGCTGGAATGCAATGGCATAATCATATCTCACTGTAGTCTTGACCTCCCAGGCTCAAGCAATTCTCCCACCTCAGCCCCCTAAGCAGCTGGGACTATAGGCACACACCACCATGTCTGGCTAATTTTTTATTTTTTTATTTTTTGTACAGACAGGGTCTTACTGTATTGCCCAGGATTGCCTCAAACTCCTGGGCTCAAGCGATCTTTCCACCTTGGCTTTCCAAAGTGCTGGGATTATAGGCATGAGCTACTACGTCTTGCAATATAATTTGTACATAATAAAATTTGCCAATTTTAAGAGTATCATTTGATGAGTTTTGACAAGTGTATGGACTCATGTAACCACCACCACAATCGTCATATAGAACATTTCCATCACCCTACTCTGGATCCTGTGCTGAGAAAGACTCGAAGATGGAAGCAGAGAGATGAGCTGAAAGGTTACTATGGTAATCTCGGTGAGAGATAACCATGGCCTAGATCAGGTGGCAGCAGTGCAGGTGGTGAGAAGTGGTCATAATCTGAATATATTTTGAAAGTAGGAACAACAGGCTTTTCTGAAAGACTGGCTATAAGGTCTAAAATAAGTCGCAAATTACTCCAGGGTTTTTGTCCTAGCATATTGAAGGGATAGAGTTGCCATTCATTGAAACGGGCAAGACTGTGGGAGGAGCAAGTTTGGTGGCAGAAGATGAGTCTGGGGTATTTTCAATTTAAAATGTGTAATGGATATTCAAGTGTAAGTAGTTTGAAACACAAATAAAATGTCCAATTCATTGGAACAATCTAAGCAGAGGAGAGGTGTGAGTTAGAGAGAGATTTGAGAGAGAAACTACATCAGAAATAAACTATAATGTACCATCAGGAAAGGACAGCACTCTCGGGGTGTTTGGTGGTAGATACAGACTATTTCAACAAGGGAGTTGATTAGCAGACACTGTCCAGAAGAGAGGCTTCCTGGATTCTCAGTGACTGAAACATTCAGAAATATTCTTAGACTATATGTTGGTAAGTTATTATGTCTTCAGAGATTTGTAGGAATATCCCTCAGAACACAACAAGTTCTGATTCTTGAATAGGCCTTTTCCGAGTTGATTATTCCACACTTTACCACAAGCCCCTTGTGGAAAAGGTGCCCAGTTTATGGTGGTAATTATTACAGAGTCATAGAGTTAGAGCTTGGAAGATATCTTAAAGGTTCTCTTGGTCCCAACCTCACACCCATGGCATGGCTGATAGATAATTACAGTCACATCCAATGGAAATGATCTCACATCTCCCAGGCCGACTCTTCCCCTAATGGTCAACTCCATTAGAAAATTCTTTCACGTTGGGCATAGTGGCTCACACCTGTAATCCCAGCACTTTGGAAGGCTGAGGTGGGTGAATCACCCGAGGCTAGGAGTTCAAGACCAGCCTGGCCAACATGGTGAAACCCTATCGCTATTAAAAAATACAAAAATTAGCCAGGTGTTGTGGAGCATGTCTGTAATCCCAGCTACTTGGGAGGCTGAGGCAGGAGAATTGCTTGAACCCAGAAGGAGGAGGTTGCAGTGAGCTAAGATTGTGCCACTGCACTCCAGCCTGGGTAAAAGAGGGCAACTCTGTCTCAAAAAAAAAAAAAAAAAAAAAAAAAAGAATTCTTTCTTGCGTGAAGCACAAATATGCCTCGCTATCGTTAACATTTTTTTCTGCGTCTAAGAGACCCCGGTGAATGCCTTACTACATTTAGCAAATGAGACTCAAAGTGCAAGAGCGTCAATGTGACCGTAAGTTTCACCTTCACGGGGCCTGTCAAATGGTTTAGGTTTCAAAACTTAAGCCCTTGGCCTTCACTAAACCTTCCCAATATCTTCTGTCAAGAGGCTTCCTGGACTTTTGAAGAGAAAGTAAACCAAATGGGTGTTTGTTTCTCATCAGTGAAAGCAACGTGCTTGCAGAGGCCAGCTGGTCTATTTTTGTCTGTGGGTGGTGGATGGTTGCCAGGATTGAGCAGAGGTGTTTTCCTGTGGTAAAGACCAAAGATGGGGGTTGGTGGAGATGGTTCTTGACGCAGGAGAAGGAAGATTCCTGAACAGGATTCAGAACCTGGGAGCCTGTTGAGATGGTCCTAGGTCTACCTTCAAGCTCAGACCCCTCATTCGCCACCTCACTTGCATCCTTTTTTAATGTGTGCTCAGGGACTGCTAAGAGAGTCATTCCTCCCCTAATGGGCAGTAGCTATGAGGCTTTTAGTTGGGCCAAGTCTTGCAGGACACTCATCCTTCTGTATGATGGTCTCATTGCTGGTACCCTGGGTCCAAGTGTCCCCTACCTATCCTCACTAACAGGGCTCTGGCACTGCTTGTTTGGATGCAAATATCTGGGGTAGGAGGATGTAACCACCTATAGTGGCACGAAATGCCCAGGAGTCAAGTAAATTCTAAGGATTCGGGGACTAACTCAGATGCAAAGCCTGAGAAACACCTTGTCCACAGGCCCAAAGAATGTCTAGGGTTTTAGAGCCACGGATTTGAGACCCAGCAGAGCTGGGACTAAATGAAAGCAGTTTGGGAACAAGCCAATGTAGGGTCCTGGGTTATTTTAGCATCTGCACTTTCTTTAAGGGCCCACGTGTATGTGGGATATTCACAAGTGTGAATTCAGGGTGGTTTTTTTTTAAATCGAGATTTTTAAATATAGATTTTAAAAATATAGATAAAAATATGGATTTCTGGGCCTTGTCCTTAGAAATTCTGATTCAGTGAGTCTGAGGGGACTCAGAAAGCTGTCTTTTGAAAACTTTCCCAGATGTATGTTTGCGAATCATCAGCTTAACGAATTAGAGGTGGGGCAGACACTTGTCTGTCAACATCCAAATTTCCTGTCCTCAGCCTTGGTGGTGCACTTGTCTTCACGTTTCTTTTGCCTACCTGGATGACTCCCGCTGCTTGATTACCTCCCTGCCCAGTCTTAGCAATTCCACAGGGCTGCTGTGAGGCTTAAGTGAGCTAATGTGTAAAGAGTGCTTAGCATAGGGCCAGTACGTAGTAATCACTCAATAAAAGCGGGTTGTTATTCTTATTATCTGTGGTTAAAATGATATGACATGCCTGAGCTGTATGACTCATTGGACCAGGCAGTAATATCCCTTGAACACAGTGGAATTAGGTCAACCTCCTACCACCACTAATCCTGGCGTCTCTCCTCCCCCAGTGAGCTTCCCTGTTGGGTTCTCACTTGGTGCCAGTCTGACTTTCTTGGGTTTGCTTTCTATTCTTTTGGTAGGACCCAGAGCAGGTGCAATCCCCTTTGTGTTTGTTTAGAAACTGCTCTTCAGTGGTTGAGAGGAGTTGGGCCTCCCAGTCACAGTGTTTTGGTGGTTTGTTTCCATTCCTCCTTTGTGGTTGTGTTTATGACTGTGGTACAACTACTTGGAACTGAAATGTAGTTTCTTTGGAGACAGGGGTATTCTGTAGACACAGTGAAATTCCTTGGACTTGGAGGGTCTCCAGAATGCAATACAATATCTCTAACTGGCTCTAGAACTACCCAGAGTGAATAGGATTCTATTGTTACAGCTAGAACTAGGGTGAATGAATGCAGGATTCTTCATTTATTCAGCCAATGTGTGTGAGCACTTCTAATGTGCCAGGCACTATACTAATACTGGGAAGAAGGAAATAGCCCTGACCATTCCCGCCGAGATTTTCTTTGTTCCCTTTCCAGTCCATCAAGCACAATGCTGCCAGGTTAACCTTCACACACTCACACTCACAGGTATTAACACTTACTTTATGTTAGGGTAAAAAGTTGGTTATGGGGCTGGGTGCAGTGGCTCATGCCTGTAATCCCAGCACTTTGGGAGGTTGAGGCGGGTGGATCACCTGAGGTCGGGAGTTCAAGACCAGCCTGGTCAACATGGCGAAACCCCATCTCTACTAAAAATACAAAAAAAAAAAAAATTTATCAGGGCATGGTGGCAGGTGCCTGTAATCCCAGCTACTTGGGGGGGCTGAGGCAGGAGAATAGCTTGAACCTGGGAAGTGGAGGTTACAGTGAACTGAGATCACACCATTGTACTCCAACCTGGGCAACAAGAGTGAAACTCCGTCTTGAAAAAAAAAAAGGTTGGTAGGGTATAGTCCCTGTCTCTCAGAAACACAAAATTATCCTATTTTAAGGCCTGTTTGGAATGAGTGAAATACATTTATACTACCAAGTGCTTGGGACTAGAATAGAGTTATAATAGAAATGCATGGAAAGTACAGGAGCATGAGAACTAAATCTACTGCAAAGGAGTCATTTGCTGAATGCCTACTATATGCCCAGCGATAGAGAAAAACAGCTTTGGCTTCCAGGCTGAGATGTGTGGACTTTTGAGTAAAAGAAACCCGAGTTTGTAAACTGGATCTACCACTTAGCAGCTGTGTGACCTTGGGCAAGCTCTTTATCCTCTCTGAGCCTCACATTTCTCATCTATGAAGGGAAGAAATAATATCTACCACAAAACATTATTGGAAAGGATTAGGGAGATTTTTTTTTTAAAGCTTTCAGTCTGGTAGCCTTTTGTTCTCATTTACCACCATATATAAGTTCGTTTTTTGGTGCCTGACAGTTGCCCTAGACCACGAGCTTTCCAAGGGTGGCGACTGTCCTATTCAGTTTCGTATCTACTGTGGCTGTTGCTTGTCGAGGTGACTGTTTCCAGCTCACCTCTGGTTTCAGAGTCTGCCTACCAGAGACCCTCACAGTTGTTGCTCATGCTCACATGCTGCGGCCCATGAGCCGGTGGTTAGGCTGAGCTGATTCTCACTGCAGAGGACAATATCAGTACTGGGTCATGGTGCAGGAAGCTGCCTCTGGTTAAGTTGCTCCTCCTCTCCTGCAGGTTTCTGATGTGCCCCTTCCATTTCAACTTCCACTCACACCAGGTTCTTGAATCCACTTGGCCCCAACCCCTCTCTTGGTGCCCATGTGGGCACTGCCTTGTCTGCCTGCTGCTGACTTTCTGCCTGGCCTGATTCACCAAATCCAAGGTCACCTGGCTCCCCGGTAGTCTGATTGGCAGCACTGTGTGCTTCAGAAGTTTGTGGTCACACAGGAGCCACCCCAACTGGGCTCTAGATCTCTGACCCAATGACCTACTGGTCACCTTGTTATCAGCTTGGCTGCCCTAGTTGGACTCTGGTTCCACCCTGACCCACTCAACATACATGCATTGAGTTCTGAAAGTGTACCAGGCCCTGTGATAAGCAACACGCAAATGAATGACATGGTTCTTGCCCTGAAAGACACCTGTAACTGTCCCTGTCTTTAACATCCTCAGGCTAAAAATGATGTTAGAAAAAGAGTCTACAGCTGGCGAGATGACTGGTTGTGGGAAAACACCCTTTTCACAGTCACAATGAGGTTTCTTTGCCTGCTTTGATGAGTAGATAGCAGTGTGCCGTCTGGCAGACAACTAGGGTGGGATCCTTTACCTGACCTGAAAGAACGCACAGACATGAAGCAGGTATAACGGAAGTGAGATATAGGCCGGGCGCAGTGGCTCACACCTATAATGCCAGCACTTTGGGAGGCCAAGGCAGGCGGATCACTTGAGGTCAGGAGTTCGAGACCAGTCTGGCCAACATGGTGAAACCCCGCCTCTACTAAAAATACAAAAGTTAGCCAGGCGTGGTGACACACACCTGTAATCCCAGCTACTTGGGAGGCTGAGGCAGGAGAATTGCTTGAACCTGGGAGGTGGAGGTTGTAGTGAGCTGAGATCATTCCACTGCACTCCAGCCTGGGCAACAGAGCGAGACTCCATCTCCAAAAAAAAAGGGGAGATATAATTTCTTTCCTCACAGAGCTTGGAGTCTGTGGTAAACAGAATAACAGCTCCTGGAGACGTACACATTCTTATCCTCAGATGCTATGAATTTACTATGCTACATAGCAAGGGGGAATTTAGATTATAAACAGAACTGAGGTTGCTAATTAACTGACTTTGAGATTGGCTGAGTGTGGTGGCTCACACCTGTAATCACAGCACTTTAGGAGGCTGAGGTGGGAGGATCCCTTGAGGTCAGGAGTTCAATGACCAGCTAGGCAACATAGTGAGACCTTGTTTCCACAATTTTTTAAAAAACAGTTAACCTGGCATGGAGGCCCGTGCCTATAGTCCTACTTACTCGAGAGGCTGAGATGGAAGGATTGCTTGAGCTCAGGAGGTCAAGGCTTCAGTGAGCCATAATTGTGCCACAAGCACTCCAGCCTGGGCGATAGAGTAAGACCCTGCCTCAAAAAAAAAAAAAAAAAAAAAAAATCAGGAGATTATCCTGGATTATCCAGGTGGGCCCAGTGTTATCACAGGGCCCTTAAACATAGAAGTTCAGCATTAAAATGATGTGATATGAGAAAGACTTGATCAGCCACTGATGGCTTTGAAGATGGCCAGGGAACCTAGGAACAAGGGCAGTCTCTAGAGGCCCGAAAAGGCAAGAAACAGTTTCTCTCCTAGAGCCTCCAGAAAACACAGCCCTGCTGACACCACGATTTTAGCCCAGTGGGAATCATTTCAGACTTCTGAACTTTAGAACTATAGGACAGTAAATGTATACTGTTCTAATCCATTGAGTTTGTGGTAACTTCTTATAGCAGCAGTAGGAAATAAATACAGTCCAACTGGAAAGATGGCAGTTAAAGAAAGGATTACAATTCCAAGTGATGTGTGCAGGGACATGAAAAGTAGGGAATGCTGTGGGGATCCCCAGAAGGTCCCTCCCCCAGTCTTAGTGGGCACAGTGGTGGAAGACTCAGCCAATGCCTTCTGGAGGAAGAGGGCTGGAGAAGGAAAGAAGCCAGGCAGGAAATCTACTGGAACTGTGTGAGGAGGGCAATGACCTGATCTGTCCAAACAGCTGTGGGAGGACCCGGGCTGTGAGTGAGGCAGGCGTGCAGAGCTATCTGGGTTGGTTCACCTGGGTTGACTCCTCTGCCTGAAGTTCCTCCCACATGAAGAGGAATTTGGCTGGAGTTCAAAATGTCAATGGTAGATTAATAAATTGGCATATTCATACAATGGAATGCAGTAAGTCTTTACAACTTCCCCGGTAGGTTCTTGGAAATTGAGACTTAAAGTGAAAAGGAGTATAATGAAACGAATTTTACCATAGGCTAATGGATATAAACAAGAGTTAGGTTCCTTTGGCATATTTCTGGTCACAGAAACAGCTTCTAAATAAAGACAAAAACACTTCTAATATGAAATGTCTAAATAAATGTGAGCTATACATACATTTAAGGAAGATTAATAAAATCAAGATCACTATTTACCTGCTTATTCCAGTTCAGGATCTCCGGTTGCCAGAGCCCATCCCGGCAGTTTGGGGTACAAGGCAGGAACCCACCCTGGCCAGGACACCATCCTATCACAGGACACACTCACACACACACCTACTGTCACTCAGACGGGGACCACTGAGGCATATGAACAAGCCTAACAGGTACAGCTTTGGCATGTGGAAGGAAACCGGAGTACCCGGAGAAAGCCATGCAGACATGGGGGGAACATGCAAATTCCACACAGACAGCAGCCCTCGCAGGGAATCCATTTTTTTCTCATCAGTGTTATAATGAAACAACAACATTGTTTGAAAATCTGCCGTATTACACTTCAACTAAAAAGTTAATAAAAGTATTATTTTGGCCTGGCATGGTGGCTCATGCCTGTAATCGCAACACTTTGGGAGGCCAAGGTGGATGGATCATTTGAGGTCAGGAGTTCGAGACCAGCCTGGCCAACATGGGGAACCCTGTCTCTACTAAAAATTAAAAAAATGAGCAGGGCGTGGTGGCGCATGCCTGTGGCCCCAGCTACTCGAGGGACTGAGGCAGGAGAATCACCTGAACCCAGGAGGCAAAGGTTGTAGTGAGCCAAGATTATGCCACTGCACTCCAGCCTGGGCAACAGAGTGAGACTCTATCTCAATAAACAAACAAACAAACAAACAAACACATAATATTATTTTACAGAAAAATGTAAAAGGCACAAACTCTTTGACCCAGCAATTTTCACTGCTAGGATTTGCCTTCCACATGTACTCTCACAGGGGTTCAAGGGAATGAGAAAGGAGGCTCCCTGCTGAATTCTTTGTAATAGTTAAAAACTAAGGGCCGGGCATGGTGGCCCATGCCTCTAATCCCAGCACTTTGGGAGGCTGAGGCGGATGGATCTCTTGAGCCCAAGAGTTTGAGACCACCCTGGGCAACCTGGCAAAACCCCGTCCCTACTAAAAATACAAAAATTAGCCAGGCCTAGTGGTGAGCCCCTGTAATCCCAGTTACTCCGGAGGCTGAGGTGAGAATCACATGACACTGGGAGGCAGAGGTTGCAGAGGTCATGCCACTGCACTTTAGCCTGGGAGAGAACAAGCCTCCATAAAACAAAAACAAAAACCCCAAAAAACAAAAAAAAACTAGGAATAACTATTCATAAATAGATGATTTAGTTACAATTGAGGTATCTGTGATGTGCCATTTCATGAAACTTACTAAAAGCAAAAAGGCAGATTCATTTTGCCTGATAAATAGAGTGACTATGAGATTTATCCAAACCAGGATTCTTTTGAGAGTGGGAAGGGATTCTACTGGTAATTATACTGGGACAAAAACTGTAAACCGGGACTGGCCCAGGCAAACTGGGACATATGATCATACTACTGATAAAGAGTGATCGCCAAAGAAGATTTTTAGGTGAAGAAAGCAGATGTATAACAGTATGTATAGCATGATTCTGTTTGTGTTGTGTTGTGTGTGTGTGTTTTTTTTTTTGCAGAAAAGATACATTCTTATATTTGCATACATACTTTTTAATAAAAATGTATAGGCCGGGCGCGGTGGCTCAAGCCTGTAATCCCAGCACTTTGGGAGGCCCAGACGGGTGGATCACGAGGTCAGGAGATCGAGACCATCCTGGCTAACCCAGTGAAACCCCGTCTCTACTGAAAAATACAAAAAATTAGCCAGGCGAGGTGGCGGGCGCCTGTAGTCCCAGCTACTCAGGAGGCTGAGGCAGGAGAATGGCGTAAACCCGGAAGGCGGAGCTTGCAGTGAGCTGAGATCCGGCCACTGCACTCCAGCCTGGGTGACAGAGCGAGACTCCGTCTCAAAAAAAAAAAAAATGTATAAGGAGCTGCTTACCATGGTCTTATCTGAGGAGGAAAACAAATTCTACACTAGGCATTTATATTTATTTTACACTGGGTATTTAAGTTACTTTTATTACACTGGGTAATAAAATGTGTGTTAGTCAGCGTGTGCTGCCATAACAAGATACCACAGACTGGGTGGCTTAAACAACAGAACAATTTTCTTAGAATTCTAGAGTTTGGAAGTCTGAGGTTAGGGTGCCAGTATGGTTTTCTGGTGAGGGCTCTCTTCGTGGGTTACAGACAGCCACCTTCTTGCTGTATCTTCACATGGCAGCAAGAGAGAGAGAGAGAGATTTCTCTCTCTCCCTTCTTTTTATAAGGCCACCAATCCTGATTGGAACCCCACCTTCTGACTTAATTTAATCTTAATCTCCTCCTAAGAGCCCTATCTCCAAGTGCAGTCACATTGGGGATTAAAGCTTCAACATATGAATTTTGGGGGACACAATTCAGTCCATAACATTCCCTAGGAAAGCTGATGATATAATTCCAGTCCAAAAGCTGGCAGGCTCAAGACCTAAGAAAAGCCAATATTTCAATTCAAGTCCAAAAGCAGGAAAAGATTGATGCCGTAGTTCAAGCAGCCAAACAAGAGACATTCCCTCTGACTTGCAAGAGGGTCAGCGTTTTTGTGCTATTCAGGCCTTTCATTAATTAAACAAGGCCCACCTGGATGATAGAGAGTAGCCTACTTGACTCAGTGTACTGACTCAAATGTTAATCTCATCCAGAAATACCCTCACAAACAAACCCAAAATAGTATTCAACCAAATATCTGGGGACCTCATGGCCCATTCAAGTTGACCCATAAAATTAACCATCACAAAATAGAAATTTAAATAGGTGCATATATTATTTTCAGGGTTTTTTTTTTTTGTGGACTGAGTCTTGCTCTGTGGCCCAGGCTGGAATGCAGTGCCACAATCTCACCTCACTGCAACCTCCACCTCCTGGGTTCAAGCGATTCTCATGCCTCAGCCTCCTAAGTAGCTGGAATTACAGGTATGCACCAACTCACCTAGCTAATTTTTGTATTTTTAGTAGAGATGAGCTTTCACTATGTTGGCCAGGCTGGTCTCGAATACCTGACCTCAAGTGATCCACCCACCTTGGCCTCCCAAATTGCTTGGATTACATGTTTGAGCCACCCTTCCCGGCTACATATATTATTTTCATAATTAAAAAATGCAAATTTAAATAAAGTCATAGAACGTCAAATACGCTTTCATTTAGCAGTGTGCCCCAATCTTTCTCTGTTTCATAGTTTGGCTTCCTTGCCAATCTTTCCCCTCTTAATCCCAGCCTCATCTCCTCACACACCACCCAGTATGAATTGCAGGAGTTGCAACAGGAGGTGATGGGAAACATAGTAAATAAATAAACAGCTCAACCTCGCAGATGATAAAAATCTCCCCAGGTTTCCAACTGGGACAATTAAAAAAGTAGAGGCTAAAATTTCCAGGGAAAGGTATCTTTAAAGCTACAAACTCTTCACTCAGGTTGTCCATTTTTAGAAAATATATTTCCTCTATATTCTAAAAACTACTGCAGGACAGTAAATTCTTCCTCCCACTCCTTTTTTCCTTCTGCACTGAAAAGGGAGCACATTTTAAAGCTTTTCTCCTTTAGATGATAAATTCCTTCCAAGAAAAAGAAGGGTTGAATTTTAGGTCATGTGTCTACCTACTTCCTGAAAGGAGGTCACTTCCTTAGTCCTTATTATGTCCCTGCCTGAGAGCAAGGGACGGGGACTGTTTCTTGGCTTGGTGGTTTGGTCAAACTGCCTTAGAGGGATCAAATTTGTCTGAAGACCTATTGATGTCCATGGATTTTTTTTTTTTTTTTTAACCTTGAAACCTCTCTCAAGGAAAAGGAGAGGATAGAAACACCCAGATCAAAGGACAGAGAAGGTGGAGGTTGTTTGACTATTTCTATTTCCCTGAATAACTTTTTAATAGGAAGAATCCCTGTCAGACTCATTATGTTTCTGGCTTTTCCCTACTCCTCATGATCACTTAACTTTTCTGGCCTCAAAGAGCTTTCCCTCACAGTGAGGGGCAGGCGGTGGAGGGTGGAGGTAATAGCAGCAGTAAGTGGCTGAGCTAGGGTTTGATCAAGTCTATCCTCCTCAAAAGCTTGAGACATCTCCACACATCTGGCCTATACCAGTTCATTCTCTCTTCTTTTTTTTACCCCCTTTTTTTAGAGACGTGGTCTGTCCGTTGCCCAGGCTGGAATGCAGTAGTGCGATCATGGCTAACCGCAGCCTAGAACTCCTGGACTCAAGCAGTCCTCTCATCTCAGCCTCCTGAGTAGCTAAGACTATAGGAGTGTGCTGCCACACCCAGGTAATTTTTATTTTTTATTTTATTTATTTATTTATTTATTTGAGACGGAGTCTCGCTCTGTCGCCCAGGCTGGAGTGCAGTGGCCGGATCTCAGCTCACTGCAAGCTCCGCCTCCCAGGTTC
>NW_012110920.1:9207629-9213392 GCF_000951035.1 Colobus angolensis palliatus | reverse complement strand
GCCAGGATGGTCTCGATCTCCTGACCTCGTGATCCGCCTGTCTCGGCCTCCCAAAGTGCTGGGATTACAGGCTTGAGCCACCGGGCCCGGCCGTAATTTTTATTTTTTAGAGACAAGGTGTTGCTATGTTGGCCAGACTGGTCTCAAACTCCAGTCTCCAGTGATCCTCCCGCCTTGGCCTCCCAAAGTGTTGAGATTACAGGCATGAGCCATTGCACCTCGCCCCCTCTTCTCCTCATGAGAATTCAGTATTCCTCCCTTCATGCCTTTCCTCAGCTCCTGTGTGTCCCTGCACCTTCTGCTCTCCCCACCCCATTCCCATCCTCCCACCCCAACTCCCTTCCAAATACCATTCATTTTTCGGGGTAGACCAGTTCTCTCTCTTATTTTTTCATGAAGATTTCCCTGAGCATTGATGTTATTCTAAAAAGATAGTGGATTTTAAAAACTAAAAAATGTGCAAAAGATGTTTATTGTTATCATTCATAATAGTAAAGCCATTGACTAACTGTGGCTCACATACAAGCTCCCGGTTGAGCCCAGTGGCAGGGAGCCTGTTGTAGAAGCATTGGACTCTCCAAGCTGTTTTTCCAAACTGTGACCTAGAACAGCAGTAGGCAGGGACCAAACAGCCCAATGGACCCAGTAGCTCTTCACTCAGGGTGAAAGCCAAGCCAGTCACAACTGGCCTGATAGCAGAAGGTACCGGGAAAGAACAGGCTGCAGTTTGCACATCAAATCCCAAGCTGTTTTGCCAGAAATACAAAGGAGTCATTTTCTAAGAGGAAGTCAGCTCTTCCCGCTGCTTATCTGGTGCTACCAAAACAACTGTTGCTTGATTTATCAGGGCACAGGGGGATGGTGTGGTCTCAGAACAGAACCTGGCTGGACATTCATCCAGCCTGCTTCTCTAATTAGAGCATTCTGGCCTTTACCACCCAAACCCATGGGTTCTCATTTCCAGCTGTGTTCAGTGGAAAGAGAATCGGAACTTGAGTCAGATCATCATAAAATGTTAAGAAATAGAAGAAAATCAACAGGAATATTTGTCAGTCTTCCAAAAAATGAAAATAAGGACAAAGTAGTCTCCCTTTATTTTTAGAATACACTGAATAAAACAAATGGAATTTATTTAATTTAAAAGATGAGCTCTTAATTTTGATATCATGGTCTTCTTTGTTCTTAATATTAAAATGGCATTTCTTTTGTGCAATGATGTTGATCATAGATGGTAGCTGATTTTTAAAACTCTTTTTTTTTTTTTTTTGAGACGGAGTCTCACTCTGTTGCCAGGCTAGGGTGCAATGGCTTGATCTCTGCTCACTGCAACGTCCGACTCCTTGGTTCAAGCTATTCTCCTACCTCAGCCTCCTGAGTAGCTAGGATTATAGGCACACACCACCACGCCTGGCTAATTTTTGTATTTTTAGTAGAGACAGGGTTTCACCATGCTGACCAGGTCTCGATCTCCTGACCTCATGATCCGCCTGCCTTGGCCTCCCAAAGTACTGGGATTACAGGAGTGAGCCACTGCACCCGGCCTAATTTGTTTTATTTTTAGTAGAGACAGGATTTCACCAATTTGGCCAGGCTGGTCTTGAACTCCTGACCTCAGGTGATCTGCCTGCCTCAGCCTCTCAAAATGCTGGAATTATAGGCGTGAGCCACTACACCCAGCCAAAATGACAAAGTTCAACTGGCATATGACCTTTCTCTGGGAACACTTGACTGGTAAGGGAAGAATGCTCAAGTGAGCATGTGTGCAGCTCCAGTAAACACACTACACATGTGGCCCAAGTGCTAGCAGGCCATTACACATTCAGACAGCCACCCCAAAGGAAGAATGAGGGGAGAAGGCCCCCAGAAGCGTGCCAAGGTATAAAATCCCAAGTCAAAGTTCAAACCATGCACTTGGATGTTTCAAGTCACCCGCTTGGCCCTTTTCCAAGTGTACTTCCTTTTGTTCCTGCTGTGAAACTTGTTTTTTTTTCTTTGAGACGGAGTCTTACTCTGTCACCCAGGCTGGAGTGCAGTGGTGCGATCTCGGTTCACTGCAAGCTCCGCCTCCTGGGTTCACGCCATTCTCCCGTCTCTGCCTCCCGAGTAGCTGGGACTGCCAGGCACAATGCCACCATGCCTGGCTAATTTTTTTTTGTATTTTTAGTAGAGACAGTTTCACTGTGTTAGCCAGGATGGTCTTGATCTCCTGACCTCGTGATCCACCCGCCTTGGCCTCCCAAAGTGCTGGGATTACAGGTGTGAGCCACTGCGCCAGGCCCCTGCTCTGAAACTTAAAATAAACTTTCACTGCTACTCTAAAACTTGCCTCAGTTTCTCCCTCTGCCTTATACCCCTTGGTGGAACTCTTTCTTCTAAGAAGGCAAGAATTGAGGTTGCTGCAGACCTGTACGGATTAGCCGTCACTAACAAAAGGACTTTGAGAAGTAAAGTTTTTACATTGTACAAGAGCTTGGTGTGATTATGTCAGTCCATCCATTTTTGAGGCTCCAGTTGTGTGCAGATTATTTGCTTTGAAGGCTCTATTAGTTTCCCATGGATCTCCAAAGTTCCACAAACCAGATGACTTAAAGCACCAGAGACGTATTCTCTCAGAGTTCTGGAGGCTAGAAGGTATTGGCAGGGCCACACTCCCTTATAAGACTGTAGCAGAGGATACTTCCTTGCCTCGTCCTGGCTTCTGGTGGCCTCAGGCATGCTTTGGCTCTAATCTCTGCCTATGTCTTCAGGGGCTGCCTTCTTCCTGTGTGTTTGCCTGTTCTCTCTCTCTCTCTTTTTTTTTTTTTTTTGAGACAGTCTCTCTCTGTTGCCCAGGCTGGAGTGCAGTGGCGCAATCTCGGCTCGCTGCAAGCTCCGCCTCCCGGGCTCAAGCAATTCTCCTGTCTCAGCCTCCCGAGTTACTGGGATTACAGGTGCACACCACCACACCCGGCTAATTTTTTTTGTATTTTTAGTAGCAACAGGGTTTTACCATATTGGTCAGGCTGGTCTTGAACTCCTGACTTCAGGTGATCCACCCACTTCAGCCTCCCAAAGTGCTGGGACAGGTGTGAGCCACTGCACCCGGCCCTGCCTGCTCTTTTTATAAGGACACTGGTCGTACTGGATTATGGGGCCCACCCTACTCCAGTATGACCTCATCTTAACTTGAATTCATCTGCAATGGCCCTGTTCCCAGATAAGGTCACATTCTGAGGTACTAGAGGTTAGGACTTTGACATGTCTTTTGTTGGGGGGACACATTTTAACCCATAACAAAGATGACGTAAATTTTAAGTTGCATTTTAATTAACACCATCTGCTCTGACTTTAAGGAAAACAAATTTCTCCCTACCCTTCTAAGAAGAAACACTATAGGCCGGGTGTGGTGGCTCATGCCTGTAATCCCAGCAGTTTGGGAAGCCGAGGCGGGCAGATCACGAGGTCAGGAGATCCAGACCATACTGGATAACATGGTGAAACCCCGTCACTACTAAAAATACAAAAAATTAGCGGGCACAGTGGGCACGCCTGTAGTCCCAGCTACTTGGGAGGCTGAGGCAGGAGAATCACTTGAACCCAGGAGGCGGAGGTTGCAGTGAGCCGAGATCATGCCATTGCACTCCAGCCTGGCGTCAGAGTGAGAACCCATCTCAAAAAAAAAAAAAAAAGAAGAAACACTGTGAGGCAGAAACAAAGGGAACCGGGGTAGGGCGGGAGTGTGGTGGGAAGTTGAGTTTTAGAGGCAAATTGAAGCAGTTGGTTAATGAACAAACTCCTTGGCTCCTGAGAGACGAGCATTTTAGAGCCCAAGTGGAAAATCAGTAGTGACCAAAGCTTAAACGCAAACTCTAGGCAGCACTTACTCCACGGAGAGCTCTCAGCTGGAGGCGGCTCCCCGAGATTAATCTGCACTGCCAGGGAAGGGTGAAGGAACCACAGTTTCTTAAGTCAACACACTTGGGCCTGAAGCAATATTTATTCAGGAGGATCTGAGTTGGGTTCTGCTCTGCCCAAAACTGGGCTGTGCAGTCCCACCTCGCCAGGCCCTGGGGCCAGTGAAATGACACCAGCACTCTTCTTTCCTACCTGCAGGCCTCCACTTCCTTCCCAGAGAGCTGTTTTGTTTTTTATCCTGCCTCAAAGGATAAAGGCAGCTGTGTTCAGTTCTCCAAAGGACTGGGCCAAGGGAGGACATGGTCAAAGCAGGGATTCTGAGACCTTGGGGGAATAAACAATCTCGTCTCCAGGAAGTTTGTGGACCCTGAAACCTGTTGCTTAAGGAAGTCAGGGCCGCATTGTAACTTCTGCTAGCCCTTGGCACTTATGCCTTTTATGGGTCCTTCCTCCATAAGAAAATACCAAATTATATTTTATATGACTGCTATAAAGAGTATGATCCAGGCTGGATTCATTATTATCTATCCATTCTTATTACATCCTTTGTATTTTCCTGGTTTGAAATCAAATTAAAACATTTTTGTTGGCCCCTAAAATACTCTCCACGCTGTGCCCACTGTGCCTATGGACAGGTCAGCCCTGGAGAGAGGATATTCTATTTTTAAGCATGTGGGTGTGGGGTACAGTAAGAGGGGTGTGTGTGTGTGTGTGTGTGTTAGATCTGGGAGATGATTTGAAATCAGTCCAGTCTAGGCCAGGTGCAGTGGCTCACACCTGTAATCCCAGCATTTTGGGAGGCCAAGTCAGGCAGATCACTTGAGATCAGGAGTTCGCGACCAGCCTGGCCAACGTGGTGAAACCTCATCTCTACTAAAAATACAAAAATTAACCGGGTGTGGTGGCAGGAGCCTGTAATCCTGCTACTCAGGAGTCTGAGGCAGGAGAATTGCTTGAATGTGGGAGGCGGAGGTTGCAGTGAGATGAGATTGCACCACTGTACTCCAGCCTGGGTGACAGAGTGAGACTCCTTGTTAAAAAAAAAAAAAAAAAATAGAATTAAAAAAAAATCAGTCTAGTTAGAGGGGAATGATCAAGATGACCTTTTGAGACCCTTGTAAGGTGAAGGAATAAGGTTTAAGGTATCAAGCTGTTTCTCTTCGAAGTTAGATGCTCCCATTTCCTCCTATGGACCCAGATGTATGTTCAAATGTAAAGTGCATCTACCTTGTCAGTGGTTCCCTGTTGTCCAACTGTAGTGTCTGGATGCCTTGCTCCACACCAGGTCAAAAAAGTGGATGGGGTTGTGCAAACAGGGCAATGAATGGGGAGAAAGTTGAGAGGAATTACCTGGACCACTGATCTGAACAGGGGACCAGGATCTGACATTATTGCATACCACCACAAATTTTTCCTTGCTGGGGTCCTAAAAAACATTTTTTCACTAGGACCAGAACTATTCACAGTTTTGAGCACAAAGCATTTCATCTTCCATCTAACCTTGTACTCACTTCCCTTCTCCTCCATCAAGGAAAACTGTGTCAACTCTACAGAGTCTAGGAAGCACTGATTGAGTCACTTTAGACTAACCTAGAGGTTGGCAACTTTTTCTGTAAAGGGCTAGATAGTACATATTTTAGACTTCGCAGGCCTTATGGTCTTCGTTGTAACTACTTAACTCTCCTGTTAGAGTGGACAAGCAGCCATAGACAATATGCAAATAAATGGGCATGGCTGTGCTCCAATAAAACTTTCTTTTAAAAAACAGATGGGGCCTGGTGCGGTGGCTCATGCCTGTAACCTCAACACTTTGGGATGCCGAGGAGGGCTGATCACGAGGTCAAGAGATCGAGACCATCCTGGCCAACA
>NW_012110920.1:9205536-9206160 GCF_000951035.1 Colobus angolensis palliatus | reverse complement strand
AGGCCAAGGCCTTGTAATATTTAAGTTTTCCTGTCCTTTTTCTGGTTTCTTCAATAACCTCAATGGCCTTGTTTTCTTCCATACTCACCCTGAGGCCTAATACAATGCTGAGCTGAGCATACTCTGGCTTCTTAGGATATTTATTGCTTACATTCTTCTAGTCTCAAAATCAATGAGGAAGGCATTAGTTAAATTCACTAAAACCCACTTATTGGTTTTTGGGGTTCAACCACCTTTCCTCTCAGGCCTCTGCTTTCTTCGTGGAGCAACCTTCAGCTCTTGCCTGCAAGGCTTATCCTACAGAGCGTTGCTCTCTGTTAACTCTACTTGCCATTAATTTATTCAGTCAACAAATTTGATTGAGTGCCTACCAATATACTCTAGACAATGCTAGTAAGTGTGAACATTTCCAAAATAGAAGATACAATCTCTACCCTAAGTGTTTATAAACTGTGGTCAACATTGATGGCCCCCAATAAGCCACATCTTCTGCTAGTCATATCCTTTTGAAGACCTTTCCCACATTGACTTGGGGATTTTTGCTTTTTTTTTTTTTTAAGATGGAGTTTCTCTCTGGTTGCCTAGGCTGGAGTGCGGTGGTGTAATCCCGGTTTACTGCAACCT
>NW_012110920.1:9187633-9205176 GCF_000951035.1 Colobus angolensis palliatus | reverse complement strand
GAAGTGGGCGGATCACGAGGTCAGGAGATCGAGACCATCCTGGCTAACACACTGAAACCCCGTCTCTACTAAAAATACAAAAAATTAGCTGGGTGTGGTGGTGGGCACCTGTAGTCCCAGCTACTAGGGAGGCTGAAGCAGGAGAATTGCTGGAGCCTGGAAGGCAGAGGTTGCAGTGAGCCGAGATCGTGCCACTGCACTGCAGCCTGGGTGACAGAGCGAGACTCTGTCTCAAAAAAAAATAAATAAAATAAAAAAAGTCCAGGTTACCCTGCTGGAGAGAGAGGCTCATGTAGAGAGGCCCTGGAAGATGAGACCCCACATGGAGAGATGGGACAATCAGTCCCTCCCTGTTATAATCTCCTCAGCTGAGGTGTCAGACAGGTGAATGAAGCCCTCTGGGATCCTCCCATCCCTGCTGAGCCTCCAGATGACTGAAGCTGCATGAGAAACATCAAGCCAACCAGCAGAAGAACCACCCAACTGATCTCAGCCTAGTCACGAGTAAATCAATAGTTGCTACTAAGTTTGGGGGTGGTTTTTCATGCAACAGTAGATAATTGACAGACTAATCAGGAAGAGAGGGGACACACACACACACACAGAATCCAGCCAAGAAGACACACAAGGCCATAGCTACTAGATCAAATACATGTACCAGCAATACAGAACCCAAAGAATAGGGCAACAGAGCAGAGTAGGCTGGAACAAAACCATTGAGGAAGTGCACCGGGCCCTGACTGACAGCTAGGATTTGAATATATGGAAAAGAGCAACCTAAGCAGGGGACAGCTAGGGCAAAGGCTCATTGTCCCTGGATTATGTGCCTTTCAATGGAGATTCTGGGGGCTAAATGAGTCCCTAAGGACTGACTCTAATAATAGAGAACAGTGATGTGAGGAGTCATTTTTGTATACGACTGAGGCACCTCATGTCTCTCAGAACACACATGTAGGTAGCAACCTACTCCACTTACTCATAAAGTCAGCCCTGATAAAAAATAATCTCTTACCATTTTAGAAACCTCCTAGATCTAAATCCCCAGGACCCTAATAGAGGCTTCTCTTAAGGGAAATAGCCAGGAACAGCTAGATTTCTACCTTCTACTGTATAAAATTGCTGAAGGCCAGGTCTTAGGGTCCCATTTTTCTCTCCCCTGGTCCATCTTATAATATGCTTTGGTTTCATGTTGCTAATCTCCTCTGTGAAGGCTAAATGCTTCTCTAACCCCTGACTTTTTGGTTTCCCAATGGCAACACCATCAGCTGAGATGCAGAGCTGGACAATTACCGCATTATATTGTAGTTGACTATCCACTTCTCTTCATCCTTACAAGATCCTCAAAGGCAAAGACGTCTTCTTTCCAACTTTGTGTCTCTAATGCTTACATAGTAGCCAGCACAGAGTAAGTGTTCAATAAATGTGCAATTAATGACTGAATTAGTGAGGAACCCAGAATACAGCCACCATAAAACCAGGCAAATTAGAGTGGAAACATCACCAGGCACAAATATCACTAACATTGATTGGCACAACTTTGTTCCAGATTCTGTGCTAAGCAGTTTATGAACCTTTTGTTCTCTCTCTCTTTTTGTTTGTTTAGAGGGGTTTTAGTTCAATTTGGAAAGGTTAAATTATTTATCTGCAGAGCTGGAATTCAACTAAGCCCTTCTGTTCCCAAGTTCATGCTAGGTTTTCTTACCCTCCTGGATATTGAATACTGCCCAACTGCTCCTATGTGAGGGCTCACCAAATAGGGGCAGGAGATAGAGGGGAGATTCACAAGGAAATCCGAGAGAATTTTTGCTCAGGCCTCAAGAAAGAACTTAACCCTGAGTGCCGGCTGAGGAGGATTAGGATGCAGACAGGAGAGGCCCTGAGAGTCTTTGCATTGGCACAAGGAGAGAGGCCTTGGCACCCAGCTTCAGTGGGAATAATAAGGATGAGTTCTTCCCAGGCTGCTCTTTTCTTTCTGAGGAACGAGTTCATGCTCTCTGCAAGGACCGACAGGCAGGAGAGGGCAGCCAGATCTGCCTATTCATAGGGTGGGGTGTTACCACTTAACCTTATTTCCCCAAAGTTTCATGATTAAGACCTGGAGCTAGGGGTGGGGCAGGGGCTTGGCACTGGGGATGGGGTAGACAAGGCACATTTGGGCTCATGAAGGGCAGGGTGGAGCTAGGCTGACTCAGTGGGGCTGCCTTTGGCAGGCAGAGGCAGATCTGAGGAAAACGTCCAACCGCACATTTGCGCCTGTAACTTTGCAGGCACCATTTGGCAGCTGCAGTGCGCTAAGGTCATCTGTGGCTTCGTCTCTGACATTCTAGGCTCAAATTTTAGCATGGCCATTTACTCTCTTTGGCTCTGCCAAATCATTTAACTTTTCCAAGCTCCCATTTCCCCTTTTATAACCTAGGACCAAAAAGCTGGGCTGGGGTGACAAATAAATGGGAACACACCCTGAATATCAGTTTCCCTCCATCTCCCTGTCCTGACCGGCTCTTGCTTGATATTAGCCAGAGCCTTAAAGGGGAGCTTAGTCAGGGCCACACTGTCATTTTCATGGGTCTCTTTTGCCTTCCTGGTTGCTTTCTCCATTAAAAAAAAAAAGAGAGAGAGAAAGAGAAACTATGTTTTATGACTACATTGGTATAAAGATGATTATAATCCCAACTGGATTTATTACCTCATATTAACTATTATGTTCATTTTTCTTCTGATTCTAAAATAAATTGAAATATTTTTGTGGGCCCCTAAAAGTGTCAGGCGTCCTTGGTGCTAAGTTTCCTGTGCCTAATGGACAAATCAGCCCTGGTGTCAGGCCACAAGCTATTCCTGCAGGCTCCAGTCTTTTCTTTCTTTCTACATCTTTGAGTCCCGTTGCAATCTAGGTAGTTCAGGACAGTGAATTCACAAGTGAGGGGCCTTTCTCCCCTCAGGTCAGTGAGTGTGTTGTTTCCCATGGCTGTCTGGCCGTGCTATGTTTCTTTTTCTACCTAGGAGTGTTTCTATGGTTGTTTTGGTGCATCTGCATTTCAGGAGGTAGCTGTTTTGGAGTGGAGTGGGGTAGTGTGAATTCCTAGACTATAAAGTCCCTGAAACTTTACCTGTTCATTCAACAAATTCTTTTGCATATCGACTACATGCCAAGCACTGTTACAGGAATTGGAGATATCGTGCAATAAACAAAAACACAAAGTCCCTGGCCTCACGCACGTTACATTCTAGTGGAGGCAGATAGTAAACAAAAATTGACGGCAGGTGGTAAGTGCTAAAGCAGGGCAAAGGGGAATGGGGTGTGGGTGATGCTAAGATGGGAGTAGAGGGCCAGGCACAGTGGCTCATGCCTGTAATGCCAGCACTTTGGGAGGCCAAGGCAGGTGGATCACCTGAGGTCAGGAGTTCAAGACTAGCCCAGCCAATATGGTGAAGACCCATCTCTAATAAAATTCAAAGATTAGCCAGGCCGTGCTGGTGCATGCCTGTAGTCCCAGCTACTCAGGAGGCTGAGGAACAATAATTGCTTGAACCTGGGAGGTGGAGGTTGCAGTGAGCTGAGATCGTGCCACTGCACTCCAGCCTGGGTGACACAGCAAGACTCTGTTAAAATAAAAAAAAAAAAAAAAAAAAAAAAAAAAAGATGGGAGTAGAGTTTGTTATGACTTCTGTGATGGTCTGGAAACATCTCTGTGTCAAGGTGATATTTGAGCAAAGTCCCAAAGTAAGTGAGGGATGGAGTCATGTGGCTATCTGGGAGAAAAGCTTTCCAGGCAGAAGGAAAGGCAAGTGCACAGGGTCTGCGGCAGGAGCATCCTTGGTGTGCCTGAGGAGCAGCGTGGAGGCCAGAGGCTGGAACAGGGCTGGGGGAAGAGTGACAGGGGAGGAGGTCAGACAGGTGGCCCAGTGCCAGGACATGGAGGGCTTGGAGGCTCTTGTAAAGGCTTTAGCTTGTAGTCTGAGTGTGATGAGAAGCCACTCAAGGAATTTGTTAGAGAAGTGACATGAACAGACTTAGCTCTTAACAGGATCACTTTGGCTGCTTGCTTGGAATAGATGGGGCGGGGCAAGTGCAGAAGCAGGGAGGCCAGCTGGGAGGCTAGAATGTGTTCCAGGTGAGAGTTGATAGGGATTTGGACCAGAGGGTTAGCAGTGGTATGCTGAGAGATGGTCAAATTGTGGAGGTGAAAGTAGAGCCAACAGGATTTGCTGGCAAATTAGATGTGGGGAACCAGAGAAAGAGAAAAGTCAAGGAAGACTGCAAAGTTTCAGACTGGACAAAAAGAATGGAATTGGCATGTACTGAAATGGGTTTAGGTTTAGAGAGAGAGACTTGGCTGTGAACAAGTTAACTTTGAGATGCTTTTTAGACAGAATTGCCTCAATCTGAGGCACTGGGCAAGGCTTTGTAACCCCATATGGACCAGTCTTTGGATGTGGGCTGTCCCCAGTGAGGGGGTGTAGCATTGAGTCAAGAAAGCTCCCTTCAGCTGCCAGTAATTGCCCCGAGAGGGACACAGCTGTGAGCCATCAATAGTCAACACTCTTGGATGCTGAGGAGATGAGTGTCTTAGTTCTGAAGGGGGAATTTGGATGTTCTATCACAGAGTCCCCTATAAACCACAAACCACTCCTTTCACCATTCAAATCCATTTGCTTCTTATAATAAATTCACTCCATCTGGGAATAACTTCTCTAGGATTCTGCTTGGTCTATTTCCTTGGGAAACTTAAAGGTTACCGGGACGAACTAGCCACTGCTTCCTCCGTCCCCTCTGCTGCAGCTAGTCTTGAGGCCACATCAACATTCTTCATCTCCTTCCTCTACTACCCATTCTAGGGTTCCCTCACCCTTTGCTAGCACCTCTGCTATTCCATACCTTGTGGTATGACCCAGACCTTCATCCCTAAGAAGTCTTAGCCGTGGGTCACCTTGCCCTTCTCAGATCAAGGCTGCACTTCTCCACTTACCTCTATCATTAGGAAAGGAAGTGTCAGGAGATATCTCAGTGGATTACATGAATTTGAAATTCTTGCCGGGCGCGGTGGCTCAAGCCTGTAATCCCAGCACTTTGGGAGGCCGAGACGGGCGGATCACGAGGTCAGGAGATCGAGACCATCCTGGCTAATACGGTGAAACCCTGTCTCTACTTAAAAATACAAAAAACTAGCCGGGCGACGAGGCGGGCGCCTGTAGTCCCAGCTACTCGGGAGGCTGAGGCAGGAGAATGGCGTAAACCCGGGAGGTGGAGCTTGTAGTGAGCTGAGATCCGGCCAATGCACTCCAGCCTGGGTGGCAGAGCAAGACTCTGTCTCAAAAAAAAAAAAAAAGAAATTCTTCTCTGCCCTCACAGCATAACACAGCCTTATCGCCTTATGATCAGGGTCAATTACGTCAGCCTGTGTGGTCGCTCCCTTCCTTGTGTGCTGGTCTCTTGGCATGAGGAGGTTAGTGACTGGGCAGCAGCCATAGCTTAGTTTACTGAAACTACTATACCTCCTCCTGGTGGAAGCATTCTCCCTTTGGGAACTAGGACTTCCAGAGTCACAGAAGCCAAAGTTGCAGAAATAGGACAGACAAATTCCTCCAGGAGGTCACTGGAGTGATGGTAAGTGGGTCTATGCCTTGGTTCCTGGACCTATGTATTCTGCCCACTGGGGACACAGTGTCATATCATGGTCGTTGATTTAGGATGACACCCTGGAGGATGACACCTCAACTTTGTAGGATATCAACTCCATGTTGGCACCTCAGCTGCATCTTTTTAAAATTTTTTAATTTTTAATTTGTATGGATACATAGTATTTATTTATGGGGCACATGAGATATTCTGATACAAGCATACAATATGTAATATTCATATCAGGATAAATGGGGTATCTATCTCAGCACCATAGGAAAGGTTTTAAAAAATGGAGTATCTATCACTTCAAGCATTTATCATTTCTTTGGGTTATGAACATTCCAACTGTACTCAGTTCATCTAAAATGTACAACAAATTATTGCTGACTGTAACAACCTTGTGCTATCAAATACTAGATCTTATTCATTGTAACTAACCATATTTTTGTACCCGTTAACAATCATTTCCCTCTCCCTCTCCTGCTGCGACTTTCCCCACTACCTTTCCCAGCTTCTGGTAATCACCCTTCTATTCTCTATCTCCATGAGTTCAATTGTTTTAATTTTTAGCTTCCACAAAATCAGTGAGAACATGTGAAGTTTGTCTTTCTCTGCCTGGCTTATTTCACTTAACATAATGTCCTCCAGTTCCATCCATTTTGTTGCAAATGACAGAATCTCATTCTTTTTTATGGTTGTACTCCATTATGTGTATGTACCACATTTATCCATTCATCTGTTGATGGACACTTAGGTTGATTCCATATCTTGGCTATTGTGCATAGTGCTGCAATAAACATGAGAGTGCAGATGTCACTTTGATATACTGATTTCCTTTCTATTGGGTGTATACTTAGCAGTGGGATTGCTGGATCATATGGTAGTTCTATTTTTAACTGTTTGAGGAACCTCCAAACTGTTCTCCATGGTGGTTGTACTAGTTTACATTGCCACCAACAGTGTACAAGTGTTCCCTTTTCTCTACATCCTTGCCAACATTTCCTATTGCATCTTTTGGATAAAAGCCATTTTAACTGGGATGAGATATCTCATGGTAGTTTTTATTTGCATTTTTCTGATAATCAATCATGTTGAGCACCTTTTCCTATACCCATTTGCCATTTGTATGTTTCTTTTAAGAAATGTCTATTTAGATCTTTTGCTTATTTTTAACTAGATTATTAGATTTTTCCCTATTGAGTTGTTCGAGCTCCTTATATATTCTTGTTATTAATCCCTTCTCCGATGGATAGTTTGCAAATATTTTCTCCCATTCTGTGAGCTGTCTCTTCACTTTGTTGATTGTTTCCCTTGCCATGCAGAAGTGGGGTTTTTTGGTTTGTTTTTTGTTTTTTAGAGATGGGGTCTCATTATGTTGACTAGGCTGGTCTTGAACTCCTGACCTCAAGTGATCCTTTCATCTTAGCCTCCCAAAGTGCTGACATTATAGGCATGAGCCACTACACCCAGCCCTGTGCAGAAGTTGTTAATTTGAGGTGATCCCATTTTTGCTTTGGTTGGGGAAATTCTTGTCCAGTGCAAAGTCCTGGAGAATTTCCTCAATGTTTTCTTTTAGTAGTTTCATAGTTTGAGGTCTTAGATTTAAGTCTTTAATCCATTTTGATTTGATTTTTGTATATGGTGAGAGATAGGGGTACAATTTCACCCTGCATATGGATATCCAATTTCCCCAGCACCATTTATTGAAGATAATGTCTTTGCCCCATGTATGTTCTTGGCACCTTTGTCAAAACTGAGTTCACTGTAGATATATGGATTTATTTCTGGGTTCTCTACTCTGTTCCATTGGTCTATGTGTCTGGTTTTATGCAAGTACTATGCTGTTTTGGTTATGATAGTTCTATAGTATAAGAGGTTGGGTAATGTGATTCCTCCCACTTTGTTCTTTGTGCTCAAGATGTCTTTGGTTTTTCAGGGTCTTTTGTGGTTTCATATAAATTTTAGGATTGCTTTTCCTCTTTTCTGTGAAGAATGTCATTGATTTTTTTTTTTTTGAGACGGAGTCTAGCTCTGTCACCCAGGCTGGAGTGCAGTGGCCGGATCTCAGCTCACTGCAAGCTCCGCCTCCCGGGTTTACGCCATTCTCCTGCCTCAGCCTCTGGAGTAGCTGGGACTACAGGCGCCCGCCTCGTCGCCCGGCTAGTTTTTTGTATTTTTTAGTAGAGACGGGGTTTCACCGTGTTAGCCAGGATGGTCTCGATCTTCTGACCTCGTGATCCACCCGTCTCGGCCTCCCAAAGTGCTGGGATTACAGGCTTGAGCCACCGCACCCGGCCTGTCATTGATATTTTGATAGATATAGAGAGTTCCTTAAATCTGTAGATTGCTTTGGGTAGTGTGAACATTTTAACAACATTAATCTTCCAATCCATGAACATGGAATATCGTTCCTTTTCTTGTAGCCTCTTCAATTTCTTGCATCAATGTCTTATAGTTTGCATTGTAAGGATCTTTCACTTCTTTGGTTAAGTTTATTCCTAGGTATTTTATTTTATTCATAGTTATTGCAAATGGGATTACTTTCTTGATTTCTTTTTCAGGTTGTCCACTGTTAGCATATAGAAATGCTACTGATTTTTGCAGGTTCATTTTGTATCTCACAACTTTACAGAATTTGTTTATCAGTTCTAATAGTTTTTTTTTTTTTTTTTTTTTACAGCTAATCTGTTATTGGTGTTTAGAAAGCTACTGATTTTTTTCATTTGATTTCTCACAACTTTACAGAATTTGTTTATCAGTTCTAATAGTTTTTTTTTTTTTTTTTTTTTCAGCTGCATCTTTAAGCAGTCACTCTATCACTCTATCAGGCCAGGAGCTTTGGGGTATGAGATAGAACTAGTGCATACCATGGTCATGTGCCCACTTCCACACACCTTTTGCTGAAAAGTAAGGCCCTTGGTCCAAGCCAAGGTTATACTCAATCTTATGTCAGTGGAACAAATGTTCTCTGTAAATCCCTGGATACTGGTGTTGGCTGAGGCTTTACTGGTAAGAAAGGCAAATTCAAATTTGGAAGATCAATGTGGAATATGTTGTTTTAAAATTAAACTTTTATTTTTGAGATAATTGTAAAGGCACATGCAGTTGTAAGAACTAATACACGTACCCTTTTTCCAGTTTCCCCCAAAGGTAACATCTTGCAAAACTGTACTACAATATCACAACCAGGATATGGGCATTGATACAAACACCCAAACTTATTCGGATTGCTCCAGTTTTACTTGCACTCATGTGTGTATGTGCTTGTGTTTAATACCAAATTTTATCACATGGTAGGCTTGTATATACACCACCACAGTCAAGGTACAGAACAGTTCCCTTCCCACAAGGATACTTGTGTTTGCTTTTTATAATTACACTCACCTCTCCCTCCCTTTCCTGTCCCTAACCCTTGGCAACTACTAATCTGTTCTCCATTTCTACAATTTTGTCATTTCAAAAGTATTTTAGAAAAGACTTAAAAAATGTTTATTTTAAGTTCAGGGGTACATGTGCAGGTTTGTTACATAGGTAAACTCATGTCACAGAGGTTTATTGCACAGATTATTTTGTCACCCAGATATTAAGCCTAGTACCTGTTAGTTATTTTTCCTGATCCTCTTCCTCCTCTCACCCTCCACCCTCGGGTAGGCCTCAGTGTCTTTTGTTCCCCTCTTTATGTCGATGAGTTCTCATCATTTAGCTCTCACTTATCAGTGAGAACGCATGGTATTTGGTTTTCTGTTCCTGCATTCGTTTGCTAAGGATAATGGCTTCCAGCTCCATCCATGTTCCTGCAAATGAAATGATCTCATTCTCTTTTATGGCCACATAGTATTCCATGGTGTATATGTACCACATTTTCTTTATCCAGTCTAGCATTGATGGACATTTGGGTTGATTCCATGTCTTTGCTATTATGAATAGTGCTGCATTGAACATATGTGTGCATGTGAGAATGCTTTATGTTCCTTTGGGTATATACCAAGTAATGGAATTCCTGGGTTGAATGGTAGTTCTGTTTTAAGCTCCTTGAGGAATCACCACATTGCTTTCCACGATGGTTGAACTAATTTACACTACCATCAACAGTGTATAAGCATCTGTTCCTTTTTCTCTGCTCTCTGCAATCTTGCTAGCATCTGTTATTTTTTTACTTTTTTTTTTTTTTTTTTAGATGGAGTCTCACTCTGTTGTCCAGGCTGGAGTGCAATGGTACAATCTTGGCCCACCACAAACTCCACCTCCTGGGTTCAAGCAATTCTTCTGCCTCAGCCTCCTGAGTAGCTGGGATTACAGGCATGTACCATCAGGCCTGGCTAATTTTGTATTTTTAGTTAGACGGGTTTCTCCATGTTGGTCAGGCTGGTCTTGAACTCCCAACCTCGGGTGATCTGGCTATCTCGGCCTCCCAAAGTGCTGGGATTTACAGGCATGAGCCACTGTGCCTGGCCTATTTTTTGACTTTTTAATAGCCATTCTGACTGGTGTGAGATGGCATTTCATTGTGGTTTTGATTTACATTTTTCTAATGATAAGTGATGTTGAACTTTTTTTTTTTTTTTTTGAGGCAGAGTCTCACTCTGTCACCCAGACTGGAGTATAGTGGCATGATCTCTGCTTACTGCAACCTCTGCCTCCTGGGTTCAAGCACTTCTCCTGCCTCAGCCTCCTGAGTAGCTGGGATTATAGGTGCATGCCACCACACCTGGCTAATTTTTGTATTTGTAAGAGATGGGGTTTCATCATGTTCGTCAGGCTGGTCTTGAACCCCTGACTGTGTGATCCATCCACCTTGGCCTCCAAAATGCTGGGATTACAGGCATGAGCCACTGCACCTGGCCCAATGTTGAGCTTTTTAAAAAGCGTTTTTATGAAATGTTGGAACCATACAGTACAGTATTGACTCTTTTTATTCAGCATAATTGCCTGAAGATTCGTCCAAGTTGTTGCATTCATCAATAGTTCATTCCTTTTTATTGCTGAGTATCCCATGGTATGAATGTACCAGTTTGTTTAGCCACTCGCCCACTGAAGGACATCTGGGCCGTCTCCAGTTTTTTGGCTGTTATGAATAAAGCTTCTATGAACATTTGTATACAGGTTTTTTTGTGAACATAAGTCTTCATGTCTCTGGGATAAATGCCCAAGAGTACACTTGCTAGGTCATATGGTAATTGCACATTTGGTTTTATTAAAAACTGCCAAACTGTTTTCCAGAGTTTCTGTACCATTTTACATTTGCACAGCAATGTATGACTGATCCAGTTTCTCCAAATCCTTGCCAGCCTTTGATGTTGTCATTATTTTTTAATTTTGTGTGTAGTGATATGTCATTATTGCTTTAATTTGTATTTATTTAATGGCTAATGATACTGAATATCTCTCTTCAAGTGCTTATTTGCTGTCTACATATTCTCTTCAGTAAAATGTCTGTGGATATCTTTTGCCCATTTTCTAATTCAATTTTTTTTTTTACTGTTGAGTTTTAAGAGTTCTTTATGTATTTTAGATACCAGCCTTTTGTTGGATATGTGCTTTGCAAATATTTTCTTCCAGTTATAGCTTGTCTTTTCATCCTTTCCATAGGGTCTTTCACAGAGCAAGTTTTTAATTTTGACGAGGACAAATTCATCAAATTTTTCTTTTATAGATTATGCTTTTAGCATCAAGTCGAAGAACTCTTTCACTAACTCTTGGCAGAGCCCAAATATATTCTCCTCTGTTTTCTTTTCTTTTCAGATGGAGTCTTGCTCTGTTGCCCAGGGTGGCACGATCTCGGCTCACTGAAATCTCCACCTCCCGAGTTCAAGTGATTCTCCCACCCCAGCCTCCTGAGTAGCTGGGATTACAGGCATGCACCACGACACCCGGCTAATTTTTGTATTTTTTAAATAGAGACGGGGTTTCCCCATGTTGGTCAGGCTGGTCTTGAACTCCCAACCTCAGGTGATCCACGTGCCTCGGACTCCCAAAGTGCTGGGATTACAGGCATGAGCCACCGTGCCTGGTGGTCTCCTCTGTTTTTTCTAAAAGTTATATAACTTTACATTTTACATGTATATCTGTAATTCATTTCGAGTTCATGGAACAGGTTTTAATCCCCAGTCAAGGTAAACTGTTATCTCTTCCAGAGTGAAGAAGACCCAGTGTAATCAACTTGCCACCAAATGATTTGATTGTCTCCTCAGAGGATGGTGCTGTATTGAGACTGAGTAAGTTTCCGTTTCTAGCAGGTTGGGCATTTGCAGCAGCAATAGCTAGACCAGTCTTCAAGAGTGGCACTAATGAGTCCCATGACAGAGGCTATCTGACATCAGCTGGCTGAGCCATTCTGCCTGCTTGGCTGATGCTTTCTTGTGGGAATTAACTTGTGGTACGAAGATCTTCACACTTTGTAACTGTCTTTTCTCACACACACACACACACACACACATACACACACCTCTCAGACCTCCTTGCCCCCAATCCAATCTTTCACCTTCCAGGAACCTGACCAATACAGTCAAGCCCTTCACCACAACCTATGAATCTTTGTACTTTTTACCTCATGCAGCTTCTCTTCCCTCATCAATGAATGACAGATGCATAGGAGCACTGTCTACGGGGAAGATTTCCCCTCACCACTGTCTTTCAGAGCTGCCCTGAAATGGGCTGAGAGGCAGTACCATCTGTGGCTTGACCCATACGTGAACCAAGGCTGGTGCTTTTTCCTCCTCTGTTGGCCGATCCTAAGGGACCACCCAGGTGGTCACGAGTGCGAGCTGCGGGAGAGGTGGTGGATGACATTGGTGTCTGGAAGCTTCACTGCCTTTCCAACCTAGGCTCAAAGTCAACACAGCTTCATTACCATATTCAATTGGTAGAAACAATCATAAATTTTCCCAGATTAAAGGAGGATGGAAATAGACTCCACCTCTTATGTGGGAATAACAAGGTTGCAAGATTGGAACTATTGGTCCGTCTTTGGAAAATACAGTCTGTCACAAGGTCTCTCTACTTTGACTGGTCAGAACTTGAATGATCCAAGCCCTACATGAGCTCTAAGGATGTCTGGCTTCCATCACCTCAGTCATTGTTATTTCCCCAGCAGTTGTTTTTGGCCTGGCCTTGTGGAGTGTCACCCTATGCATGCACTACTGGTATTCAGCTAGAGACTCAATGTTTTATACGGAGCTCTTTCTCTGTGTAGCTCCCTCCTCGCTGGTATTTTATCTAGCAAATTCTAGCTGATTTGGCCTCCCGGTACTCCAGGAAGACTCAACTCAGGAAGACCACGGGGCTCTTTCTGAGTTCTCCTTTCCTGTATTGAAATCTGGAAATTGCCTCCACAACTGTGGGCTAACTTCATTTGTTCCCTTCCCTGAGTGGTCACAGTCCTGTACTGCCTTTTGTCTATGTCTGGAAATAGCTGTTTCGTGTGTTTGATCCAGCTTCTCAGTTGTTGAGCAGGAGAAAGCAACTCCTGTTTCAGTTATTCCTCCATGAGTGGAAGCAGAATCTGAATATATTGTGAAAATAAAGCCAATAGGGCTGGGTGCAGTGTTTCATGCCTGTAATCCCAGCACTTTGGGAGGCCAAGGCCTATGGATCACTTTGGGTCAGGAGTTTGAGACCAGCCTGGTCAACATGGTGAAACCTCGTCTCAACTTCGGAGACTGATGTGGGAGAATTGCTTGAACCCAGGAGGCAGAGGTTTCAGTGAGCCAAGATGGCATCACTGCATTCCCGCCTGGGTGACACAGCAAGACTCTGTCTGAATAAATAAATAAATAAATAAATAAATAAATAAATAAAGCCAATAGGATTTGATTATGAGTTGGATATAGGTTGTAAGAAAAAGAAAGATATTAAGGATGACTTCAAGCTTTTGGCCTGAAACTGGGAGAGGGGCATTGCTATTACCTGAGGTTAGATCACATTTGGGGTTGTGAGGGTGGGTAAAATTAGGAACTCAGTTTTAAACATGTTAAATTGGAGATGCCTGTTAAACATCCCAGTGGGGATGTCAGCTTTGCAGCTGGATATGCAGCCCAGGCATTCAGGCTGGAGGCCAGGCTAGAAACATAAAATCGGGAATTGTCTGCGTACAGCTGGTATTTGAGGCTGAGTCTGGATGAGCTCAATAAGGAAGTGAGTGTAAAGAAAAAAGACAGAAAAGATAGAGCCAAGCACTGAGCCCCGGGCAGTCTAATATTTAGTTATTTGGAGAGATGAAGAGGAACTCTTGACTGTTTGTGCCAACTCTCCCCACCCATTGTCTCTTACACCCATGACTGTCCCCATCCTGTCTGCTTGGTCAGCCTTCTCTTGCCACCTTTCTGGCACTGACTTCTGCTGACCTGCTTTGTTCTGTGGCCATCCAGCTCCAGGCCTGACCGATCAGTTCCAGGGCTGGTTCTGGGCCTTGGAAACGGACTCTATCAGGACCAGTTTTTGGCCAAAGTATAGCCTGGGAATAAGGCAAATAGTCTGTGACTTCCAGAGTGAGCAGAGCCTTGTCCGGAAGCCCTTGCCAGTCCGTCCGTGGTGATGCCTCTCACGTTGAGGGCTCCAAAGAACAGGAAAAGGGAGATATATCACCCTAGACAGAGCAAGTAGTTTTTTTCTTTCTTTCTTTCTTTCTTTTTTTTTTTGCCTCAGATTCTGTCCTGGACAGTGTTCTGGTGTGGTTGCTTAGTAGTTGCACTCCATGTTATTGACCTCAAAAGATTAAGTGTACATTCCAGACATCCCCAGTTTCCCTATAGTGATTTATTACTGACTGGATAGTAGTAATTAATGTTAGCATTATTCATCCTGTCACATCATAAGTAAAAAGAACCAAATGAGGACGTTTGTTGCAGTGCTATTTATAAAGGTAAAAACATTAGAAACTACCTAAATAACAATGGGGGACTAAGTAAATAACTATGACAAATCCATAGTATGCACTTAGTAAAATAATTTTGCAGATATGGGAGATGTTTGTAACATGTTGCAGATTTAAGCTTTCTTTTTTTAAGAGATGAGGTCTTACTGTCACCTAGGCTAGAGTACAGTGGCACAATCATAGCTCACTGCAGCCTCAAACTGGGGCTCAAGTGATCCTCCCACCTCAGCCTTCTGAGAAGCTGGGACTACAGGTGTGTGCCACCATGCCTGGCTAATTAAAAATGCTTCTTTTTGTAGAGACAGGAGGGTCTCACTATGTTGCCCAGTTTGGTCTCAAACATCTGGCCTCAAGCGATCTTCCCACCTAAGCCTCCCCAAGTGCTGGGGCTGGGATTATAGGTGTAAGCCACCACACTTGGCAGATTTAAACATTTCAATGGAGCAGTAGAGTGTGGTGTTTAAAAGCACTTTAGCATAAACAGACTTGAGAACGCCATGACTTGAACTCTAACAATTAATGTATGACTAGGTAGAGAAAATGAACCTGCAAATGAGACTGAGCAAGAGTAGTCAAAGATATAGGAATTAAGCAGGAAAAGTGTTTCATCATAGAAGACAAGAAAAGTTTTTTTTTTTTCTTTAAGAAAGACGAAATGGTCAATCATTCAATAGTGTCAAATGATGAAGAGCCAAGATGAGGCCTGAAAGGTGACCACTGTATAAAACAACACGAATGTCACCGATGACCGTTGCAAGAGCTGTTCCAGTAGAATAATGAGAGCAAAAGTCAGATTGGAGCAGGGTGAGGGGTGAATGGGAGGTGAGAAATGGAACTAGAAAGTGTAGAACTATTTTGAGGAATTAGAGTGTGTAGAGGCAGAGGATTTTTTTTTTTTTTTTTTTACAGGGATATCAGCTTCTTTAAATAACCATGAGATGGATCCAATAGAGAGGGAATGATGAAATGCACAAGAGAGGAACTGGGTAATCTAGAGAGAAGTGTGATGAAAAGGTAGGAAAAGATGGGATCTAAAACGCAAGTGGTGGAGCTGCTCTTGATTAGACAGAAAAGAAACTCCTCAATTGCAACGGGAGGCAAGGAGGAGGGGTGCAGGTGTGGGTGGGTTTAAGCATTTGGTAACACAAGGAAGAACTCAAAGATTATGACATTTGTGGAGAGTGGGGTGAATGCCAGAGGTATCGGGAGAGTGCAGAAGGTTTGAAATAGTTGATTATAGTAGGAATGTGAGCTATAGTACTACATTTTCAGAGCACAGTCGTCATATTTTCAAGCATCCTTTGGTCCCATGTGGAATTGGTGATTCTGAATTATAGAGAAACCCATCTGCCTTATGGTGACTTTCTCTGGTAGTATTTGGTTGCCTTAGTCCAGGCATGGTGGCTAATGCCTGTAATCCCAGCACTTTGGGAGGCCAAGGCGGGTGGATCACTTGAGGTCAGGAGTTCAAGACTAGCCTGGCCAACATGGTGAAACCCCCGTCTCTACTAAAAATACAAAAATCAGCCAGGTGTAGTAGTGCACGCCTGTAATCACAGCTACTCAGCAGAGTGAGTCAAGAGAATTGCTTGAACCTGGGAGGTGGAGGTTGCAGTGAGTTGAGGTTGTGCAACTGCACTCCAGCCTGGATGACAGAGAGAGACTGTGTCTGAAACAAACAAACAAACAAAAGTATTCAGAGGCCGGGTGCGGTGGCTTATGCCTGTAATCCCAGCACTTTGGGAGGCCGAGGCGGCTGAATCAACTGAGGTTGGGAGTTTGAGACCAGCCTGACCAACATGGGGAAACTCTGTCTCTACTAAAAATACAAAAAATTAGCCAAGCATGGTGGCATATGCCTGTAATCCCAGCTACTTGGGAGGCTGAGACAGGAGAATTGCTTAAACCGGGAGGCGGAGGTTGTGGTGAGCCGAGATCGCGCCATTGCTCTCCAGCCTGGGCAGCAAGAGTGAAACTCTGTCTCAAAAAAAAAAGAAAAGAAAAAAAGGCCGGGCATGGTGGCTCACGCCTGTAATCCCAGCACTTTGGGAGAGCGAGATGGGCAGATCACAAGGTCAGAATAGCAAGACCATCCTGGTTAACATGGTAAAACCCCATCTCTACTAAAAATACAAAAAATTAGCCGGGCGTGGTGGCGGGTGCCTGTAATTCCAGCTACTCGAGAGGCTGAGGCAGGAGAATGGCCTGAACCTGGGAGGTGGAGCTTGCAGTGAGCTGAGATTGCGCCACTGCACTCCAGCCTGGGCGACAGTGCGAGACTCCGTCTCAAAAACAAACAAACAAACAAAAAGTATTTGGTTGCACGAAAGAAGGAAGAAAATAGTTTCCTTCATCTGGGGGTGGGATTTAGCCAGAGAGACGAGAGAATTTCCCTGCACTGCTTTGAGACCTGGGTAGATGGAGAGAGCCAGCCACTCAGCTCTTCTGTGGAAGCACAGCCACAGGGAAGTGGGAGAGGGTGATTGTCCATCCCCATAAAAGGAGGTTCCCTGCAGTTCACCGTCTAACTTCCTGTCCCTGGGAGAGCCCGCCCTTTGTTAAGCCTGACAGATTCCTCATGTAGAGCTCAGTCCCCCCATATGCTGTTTGCTATTTTTACAGGCTTGTCAGGAACAATCCTTTTCAGCCTTCAGAAAGGTCTTTTTTCTTGATCCATACTGTGCTTGGGAATGCACGGGAGGGCCAGGTGTGACCCCCTGAGGAAGGTCACTATTAATATCAAGTGAGGACAAAACAGCCTTCTTTAATGCTCCCAGCTCACATGATACTCCAATACAGCCCATAAGAAGCAATGGGACTTCTCTTTCCTATGGCCCTTGGCTTCTGTGGGAAGCAAAACAGAATGGAGACACTTACTTTCCTGAGCTCTGTAATTTTTATGCAAAGAGACACAGGGCAGCCAAGTTAGAATTTGTGAATGTGTGGCTGGGCGCAGTGGCTCACGCCTGTGATCCCAGCACTTTGGGAGGCCGAGGTGGGCGGATCACGAGGTCAGGAGATCGAGACCATCCTGGCTAACATGGTGAAACC
>NW_012110920.1:9181205-9183179 GCF_000951035.1 Colobus angolensis palliatus | reverse complement strand
GGTGATCCACCCACCTCAGCCTCCCAAAGTGCTGGGATTATAGGCGTGAGCCACTGTGCCCGGTCAGTTTGTTAGTAATTTCTTAAGGAAGGTTTGAGCCTTATGGTAAATAGTACCTAGCACAGTGCTTGGTGCACAGTGGACATTAAATATGTTTTTTTGATAAATGAATAAATGAACAAATGTGTGATAAACACTTAGTAAATACTGGCTGCCTATCTTGGTTCATATCTTTAAAAATGGAGATATTATAATCATGTGCTTTCTTCCACATATAAAGTTGATATTCCTGATTCACAATTAAAAGAACATTTACTTTGTGGTGTGACATAGGCTGTAGTCCTGACCCTGCCAGTAATTATCCATGTGACCTCAAGTAAATGACTAATATTCTCTTGCTTCTTTTTTTTTTCCTTTTTAATCTGTAAAAGGAGGTGGTTGAACTGAGCACATGCTAAACCTTCTTCTCGATCTGAACTTCTGAGATTATTCTATGGTTCTAAGATAAGAGCTGCTGTGTACAAAGTTGGCTCGACCACATAGGGACCAAACCTACCAGCCTTGTTCCATCAGCATTGTGCTTGGGCTTGAATTGGCTTAGAGTAGTTTAAGGCATCTTTAAACAGAGATCTACAAATCTCCCAGACTCCATCAAGGGGCTTTATAGGGTTTACAAACTTGCAATCCCTCCTCACACTCTTATAAGCAACATTTTGTATATAAGCATCTTGTGAATTTTCCTGGGGTATGTGTCCTTAGGTTTCAAAGAGTCTCAAAAATGTGGATAACCTCTGAAGGTTAAGAAATCCTGCTCTGTCACCCAGGCTGGAGTGCAGTGGTGTGATCCCGGCCTACTGCAACCTCTGCCTCCCAGGTTCAAGTGATTCTCCTGCCTCAGCCTCCCAAGCAGCTGAGACTACAGGACGTGCTACCATGCCTGGTGAATTTTTGTATTTTTAGAAGAGATGGGGTTTTGCCATTGTTGGACAGGCTGGTCTTGAACTCCTGACCTCAAGTGGTCTGCCTGTCTTGGCCTCCCAAAGTGCTGGGATTACAGGTGTGAGCCACTGCACCTGGTCTGTTTCCAACACCATTGCATTTAAGCTGATAAATGAGTAAGTCCCAGTTGTAGCCACAGAAAAACTAATGGAATTCAGAACACAGATCTCACCATTTCTATGCTTTAGACATTTTGCCTACAGGGAAGCCTGAAACCCTCTTGATTAATCAACGACAGAGAAAAATATAGAACGCTCTGACTGCAGGACAATTATCTCGGGGCACAATAGAATTCCACCCGGTTGGGCTTATCACAGAAAGGAATCTGTCAGAAAGTTCCCCCAGTGTAGTGATGACCATTACCCGATGCAGTGATGTCCACACTGTCACACAGAAGGGGTCCACACCTGTGGTCACAAGTGGTTTGGGTCTTAGACTGGCACAAACCAGAGATCAGCAGGTGGAGGGTGGGCCAACTGACAGAGGCAGAGACTGTGGGGCTCTAATCACTGCTGGGCTATAAAGTTCTTTTATTTGTTGTTTTTTGTTTTTTTTGAGGCAGTCTTGCTCTGTCGCCCAGGCTGGAGTGCAGTGGCATGGTCTCCACTCACTGCAAGCTCCGCCTCCCAGGTTCAAGCCATTCTCCTGCCTCAGCCACCCTAGTAGCTGAGACTGCAGGCACCCGCCACCAAGCCCAGCTAATTTTTTGTATTTTTAGTAGAGATGGGGTTTCACCATGTTAGCCAGGATAGTCTTGATCTCCTGACCTTGTGATCCACCTGCCTCAGCCTCCCAAAGTGCTGGGATTACAGGTGTGAGCCACTGCGCCCGGCCGCTGTAAAGTTCTTATGACCATTCAGTGCAAACCACTCAATCTCACTGGATTCCAATTCCTTTCTTTCTTTCCTTCCTTCCTTCCTTCCTTCCTTCCTTCCTTCCTTCCTTCCTTCCTTCCTTTCTTTCTTTCTTTCTTTC
>NW_012110920.1:9177822-9178919 GCF_000951035.1 Colobus angolensis palliatus | reverse complement strand
GATTACAGGCATGAGCCATTGCGTCCGGCCTCATTATTGTTTTCTAAAACCTACAAATGACATTAAATTCTGCCCGACCTGTCATTCACTGTAACAAATACGCTTTGGACATGGGCATCAGAATGGCCCATATCATACCAAATTCTTACAACCCTACTCTGACCACAAACATCTTAGCTTCTTTTTACTTGTCTGCTTCAGGTAATTCTTCCTCACCTGCTCACCCTTCCCAGAATCTCTTGCATCCTCCACATCCAGCCTGGATCCCTTGGCCTGCCATTTCCAGGGTGTCCGTGGGACCCACATGCTTTCACTCTTCCCTAGGTCGCCCCTGATGACTTCCCACCTTGGGTAATCCCTACCTCAGTTTTCTTTGGCTCTGCTCCCAGATTGCTAAGTGCAGCTGAAAACATACAAGCTCTCTGTGTTGTTGGAGCCTTCGACAACCCGTTCCATTAAGACCATGTGTGTCTGACTGTCTTCCCCACTATTCGCACTTCAAGGTAGGGACTTTAGCACCCCCAGGATAATCATAAAAAGTTAAAATGTAGTACCTGACTGGCACTTGTCTAGGCACCTTACATATAGTAATTCATTTAATCCTCCGATGACAACAGAGAAAGTAGTTATTGCTTTCCTGTTTTTCAGTGAGGACACTGGGGTTCAGAGAAATGAAGTAACTTGCATAAGGTCACAGGATCAGTAGATGGTAGAGTCAAGATTATGGGATCTGGGTGACACGTTTATACTGTTCTCTTCACAAGAGCTCCATGGAAAGTTTGTTGACTTTCATCAGAGTTTCTGCTGCAGCTAGCAATCTTTTAAATCATCCCCTGTTCACTCTTAATTGGACTTAGGTATATTTCTTTTTTCTTTGAGATGGAGTCTTGCTCTGTTACCCAGGCTGGAGTGCAGTGGGGTGATCTTGGCTCACTGCAACCTCCGCCTCCCAGGTTGAAGCGATTCTCCTGCCTCAGCCTCCTGAGTAATTGGGATTACAGGCACGCGTCAACATGCCCGGCTAATTTTTGTATTTTTAGTAGAGACGGGGGTTTCATCATGTTGGCCTGGCTGGTCTCAAACTCGTGACCTGGTGA
>NW_012110920.1:9173956-9177772 GCF_000951035.1 Colobus angolensis palliatus | reverse complement strand
CTTTCTTTCTTTCCTCTCTCTCTCTCTCTCTCTTTCTCTCTTTCTCTCTTTCTTTCTTTCTTTTCTTTCTTCCAGATGGAGTTTCGCTCTTGTTACCCAGGCTGGAGTGCAATGGTGTGATCTTGGCTCACTGCAACCTCCCACTCCTGGTTTTAAGCGATTCTCCTGCCTCAACCACCCGAGTAGCTGGGATTACAGGCATGCACCACCATGCCCAGCTAATTTTGTATTTTTAGTAGGGACGAGGTTTCTCCATGTTGGTCTTGAACTCCCCACTGCAGGTGATTCACCTGCCTCGGCCTCCCAAAGCGCTGGGATTACAGGCGTGAGCCACTGCGCCTGGCCCCAGTTTCTTTATTTCATAAGGGTACTTAATATGAGAGAAATTGAATTCCTAAGAAAAAATCCCAAGGAATCAATAGGACATAGTTTTTAAGAAAAAGGTGGGTCAGTATATAAGAAATTAAGATATTAATGGCAACTCACCTAGAGTCCAGACTTGGGGGATCTGGAGGGGTCTAAGGAAGACTGGAGATTTAAGGGAACCAGATCTACCATGCAAGAGCCATGAATATCCCCAGGGCTGAGTCTTTGGTTCTATATGTTTAGCAGAAATTAACCCAAGGGCTTGTCTCAAAGGTTCTCAGGGCCAGTTAGCTCAAGTTTCCAGAGCACTGTGCTCAAAGAATCGCAAGTTTGACCTTTGTGTATATGCGCCAACTAATGTCACTCTGTTTTCACATTAGACTGAGCCCTAGCTGTAGCCAGGAGCATCACTAGAGACACATGGAGGACTGGCTGGGAGAGTGTGAGTGGCATCCCTGCCTTTGGAAACCAGCTCAAAGTCTACTCTAGCTCAAACTGCACACCTTAACACCTCAAGTTTGTATGTGTTCTGCATGCCATCATCATTTTAGGTAATTTTCAAAGAACAAGTCAGCAGCGAAAGTAAACAAGTCTCACTCCTAAGGGACTTCAGGCTGAGGCACTAGCCCAGTTGGGATGACCAATGGGATTGACGCCTTCAAGAAGGACTCCTTTAAGAAGTAAAGACTCAATTCCCCCTGTCTTTGGTGAAGTCACATAACTCGTCTTTTTTACAGGGCCTGCATCTCTGGGCACCTCAGCCAGTGCCTGCAGGGCTGGTTATCCAGGCTCGCACTGAGACCTGTCGCTGAGTGTCAGACACACAGAACCAGAGGGCTGGGCCTTTGACAGCAGCTCCCAAAACAAGGTGCCAGGCCCTGCTTCTCACTTTCCCCTTGTGCCCTGTGAGCTGCTGGCACTGCCTCTGAAGTCATTACTCAGCAGGCTGAATGTAGCAGAAATAGGATGCTGCACTGACTCAGGAGCACAGATTCTTCCTCGGGCTGAGTCCTGCAAGCCTGTCCCCTGCACTGCAATGGGGGGGCCCTGGCAGGGCTATGTGGGGACATAACCTGGCCTCTCACTCTCACTTCCTGGCAGGGCAGTAATCCAGGACAGTGTTTCGCTGCTAACTATCCCTGGGCTTTTGCAGGTGTCTCTGTGACCCTGGGCTGTACAGCACCAGCTATCTGGTGAACACCCTTTCCTTACCTCCTCCATTCTTTTCACACACACTCCTTCCCCCTTCTCATCCTAAATGAAAACCTGGCCTGCCACCAGGCCCCACCTCTCTTCCTCGGGGTCAGAATAGGCTGACATTCTCTAACCTCCTGACCCCAGCTTCTCCAGACCCCAGTTTCCCCTCCCTTCTTGGGCACATCATCCTGTTTTACTGCCGGCTCAGTCCACTCAACTGTTCGCTGGTGTCCACATTCTCTTACCCTCCTCAGTGGCTTAACACCTACCTGCCTCGTAGCTTTCATGGCAACTTAGCTTCATTATTGTTTTTTTTTTTTTTGAAACTGAGTATCACTCTGTCACCCAGGCTGGAGTGCAGTGGTGCGATCTTGGCTCACTGAAACCTCCACCTTCCGGGTTAAAGCAATTCTCCTACCTCAGCCTCCCGAGTAGCTGGGACTACAGGCGTCCGCCACATTACCCGGCTAATTTTTTGTATTTTTTTTAGTAGAGCCGGGTTTCACTGTGTTTGCCAGGATGGTCTCGATCTCCTGACCTCGTGATCCGCCCACCTCGGCCTCCCAAAGTGCTGGGATTACAGGCGGGAGCCACTGCGCCTGGCCGAACAGGGTAATTTCTAAGGCTCCTTTATTTCTGGCTATTAGTCTCTGGTTGGTCTGAAATGACACTGGGTTTAAATTATTTTACAGTCTTTGGATATCAAGGTCTTCACATGATTCAGCTGATAAGCACAGAGTTCCGGCAATGGTCCCAGGGCTGTGGGGAAGAGAATGATTTGGGAGGGCTCTGCCTTGAAGAAAGGCCCTGACTCTACTCTGGAGGCCTCAGTTTCCTCAACTGTAAAATGAGACTCTGAAGTCTAGAAGATCTTTGAGATCCAGTTGTGGTTCTCTATGCTGAATCTCTGTCTTCAGGCAATTTGGATCCCCAGTGAAAACATACTTCCTGAGCTATTTGCTTGGCATGTGTGCAGTACTATAGTGGAACACGGTCCCTGTCCTTAAGGAGCTCACAATGTATTTTAAAAAATAATAAGCCACATACATAGGAAAAACTACTGTAATCCACATCCAAACGAAGAATAGAGACACCAGAGGATGGCTGTCTCTGGGTATACTGCAGGCAGGAGGAAAGCAGGCAGAGGCTGTGACTAGAGCTTGCTCACCCCATGACTTCCTGCTAACTCGCCTCTCAGAGGGGCGTGGTGGAGCCAGACTGTCTTGGGTTCAGTCCTGTCTTCACTGCTTGCAAGCTTTAGGGAAGTTACTCAACCTCTCTCAGCCTCAGTTTCCTGATCTTTAGGATGGGGATAATAAAAGTATTGCCTTGCATCTTTGTTGTAAAGATAAAGTGAAATTATCCATGTAAAGTATTTAGCATAGTGCCCAACACATAGTTGGTGCTCTATAATGATCCCTTTCCACCCTGACCCGCCAGGAAGCCCAGCTGTGGGAATGACTCCAGGTTAGGGAGGGTTCAATACAGCTGGCCAAGTCCAATATGACCCTGGCTTAGTGCCAGATCTCTCAATTCAAAGTCTAAGTCCATGTCTAGGTAGGACTGGGCATCCTACCTACAGCATACCATTGTCCTCCTGGCCTAGGGTAATCTCTGCTTTTCCAGGAGAAAAATCTAGGTGCAGATGGAGTCAGGGCAGGATGAGGACTACATGCAAATCAAGAAGTGTCAGGGGCTGGGTGCGGTGGCTCAGGCCTGTAATTGAAGCACTTTAGGAAGTGGATGTATTAGTGAGGGTTCTCTAGAGGGACAGAACTAATGGGATAGAGAGATATATAAAGGGAGTTTGTTAAGTATTAACTCTCACGATCACAAGCTCCCACAACAGGCTGTCTGCAAGCTAAGGAGCAAGGAGACCTAGTCTGAGTCCCAAAGCTGAAGAACTTGGAGACCAATGTTTGAGGGTAGGAAGCATGCAGCATGGGAGAAAGATGAAGGCTGGGAGGTTAGGCCAAGTCTAATCTTTTCAGATTTTTCTTCCTGCTTTCTATTCCAGCCATGCTGGCAGCTGATTAGATGGTTCCCACCCAGATTAAGGGTGGCTCTGCCTTCCCCAGCCCACTGACTCAAATGTTAATCTCCTTTGGCAATACCCTCACAGACACACCCAGGATCAGTACTTTGCATCCTTCAATCCAATCAAGTTGACACTCAGTATTAACCATCACAGTGGAAGTGAGAGGATCACTTGAGGCCAGGAGTTTGAGACTAGCTTGGGCAACACATAGCGAG
>NW_012110920.1:9166674-9167676 GCF_000951035.1 Colobus angolensis palliatus | reverse complement strand
CAAAGTGCTGGGATTACAGGCATGAGCCACTGTGCCCGGTGGACGTATATATATTTCAATTCTGACTCTTTAATACTTCTGTTAAATTTAGACCAGAGAGCATTGCTCTCTGGTCCCAGTGAGCATGTAGACTCTCAGGGCATCCTTCCAAACTCTTCTTCCTTGTGTTTGACTGAATCACCTCCCAGATAAACTTCCCTCAGGGGCCCATGTGCCACAACCCCAGATACCTCCACTGTTCAGCTAGGCTATGCTGTCCCAGTTCCCGTTCTCTAGGGAAGACAGAAGACAATACAATTGTCATGATAGTTATTTAAAGTCATTTCCATGTCAACAGGTTTTGGAGGCTGGGACTTAAATCCCCCCTCTGCCACTCACTACCTTCCATGGGCAAATCACTTAAATTCAAAGAGATTTAGTTTCTTTCTCTCTTCTCTTCTCTCTTTTTTTTTTTTTTTGAGACGAAGTCTTGCTCTGTTGCCCAGGCTAGAATGCAGTGGCACGATATTGGCTCACTGCAACCTCCACCTCCTGAGTTCAAGCAAGTCTCCTGCCTTAGCCTCCTGAGTAGCTGGGATTACAGGCACGTGCCACCACGCCTGGTGAATTTTTGTATTTTTTAGTAGAGACACGGTTTCGCCATGTAGACCAGGCTGGTCTCGAACTCCTGACCTCAAGTAATCCAACCCTTGGCCTCCAAAAGTGCTGAGATTACAGGTGTGAGCCACTGTGCCTGGTCTAGATTTAGTTTCTTTATCTGCAAAATGAGAATAATAATGATACTATTAGGGTTATATTTATTAAAGAGCCTTGCACAGAGCCTGGCTCATATTAGGCACTGTAAATATTAGTTAATTTTCCTTCTCTTACCCCTACATCCCTCTCCTGTCAATTCATTCTCTGCAGATGACCTTTTAGGGTGAATTCTCTCAATTCCCTTTTATTTCTATCAAAAATTTCTCATTTATAGTACAAATTTCTTTTTTTTTTTTTTTGAGACGG
>NW_012110920.1:9140153-9165704 GCF_000951035.1 Colobus angolensis palliatus | reverse complement strand
CAAGCCTGGCTATTTTTTTTTGTATTTTTAGTAGAGACGGGTTTCACCTTGTTAGACAGGATGGTCTTGATCTCCTGACCTTGTGATCCACCTGCCTCAGCTTCTCAAAGTTCTGGGATTACAGGTGTGAGCCACCACGCCCAGCCTGTTCTGTGTTTTAAATACACACAAAGATGTTCATTGTGAAATTCCTTATCCTGGAAAAAAATGCAAAACTTCTTTGTATCTCTGCTCATTATTTCTTCATTTTCTCCTGCTTCTGAGAAATAAGTAACCTCTTTCCTCCCTAGTTTCAACTAAATCTTATTTTATAAAACAACTTTTAAATTTTATTTATTTATTGTTGAGACAGCATCTCGTTCTGTTACCCAGGCTCAGTGCAGCCTCAACCTCCTGGGCTCAAGTGATCTTCCCACCTCAGCCTCCCAAGTAGCTAGAATAGCAGGCGCTTACCACCACACCCAGCTAATTTTTACAATTATTTTTGGTAGAGACGAGGTCTCAACTATGTTGCCCAGGCTGGCCTCAAACTCCTGGGGCCAAGTGATCCTCTTGCTTCAGCCTCCCAAAGTGCTAGGATTACAGGTGTGTGCCACTATGCCTGGCCTGGCTTAAAATAACTTTTTTTTCTCTCTTTTTTTGAGACGGAGTCTCGCTCTGTCACCCAGGCTGGAGTGCAGTGGCGCGATCTCAGCTCACCGCAACCTCCGCCTCCCAGATTTAAGCAATTCTCTGCCTCAGCCTCCCGAGTAGCTGGGATTACAGGCACCTGCCACCACACCTGGCTAATTTTTGTATTTTTAGTAGGGATGGGGTTTCACTGTGTTGGTCAGGCTGGTCTTGAACTCCTGACCTTGTGATTTGCCTGCCTCAGCCTCCCAAAGTGCTGGGATTACAAGGGTGAGCCACTGCACCTGGCCAAAATAAGTTTTTAAAATTACAATATTAACATACGCTTCTTGTAGAAAATTTGGAAAATGCAAGCAAAAGAAAAAAATCACTTGTGGTTTCTACTGACTGTGATTACAGTACATTTCAATGTATGTGTCTATATATAATTTATACCAAGCTTGTCCAACCCATGACCCATGGGCCGCATGTGGCCCAGGATGGCTTTGACTGTGGACCAACACGAATTTGTCAACTTTCTTAAAACGTTATTATTTTTTAAGCTCATCAACTATTGTTAGTGTTAATGTATTTTACGTGTGGCCCAAGACAATCCTTCTTCCAATGTGGCCCAGGGAAGCCAAAAGATTGGACACCCCTGATTTATACCATTTATGTATTTATTTAGAGACCGAGTCTCACTCTATTGTCCAGGCTGGAGTGCAGTGGTGCAATCTCTGCTCACTGCAACCTCCACCTCCTGGGTTTAAGTGATTCTCCTGCCTCAGCTTCCCAAGTAGCTGGGATTACAGGCACCTGCCACCACGCCCAGCTAATTTTTGTATTTTTTTAGTAGCGATGAGGTTTCACCATGTTGGCCAGGCTGGTCTGGAACTCCTGACCTCAAGTGATCTTCCTGCCTTAGCCTCCCAAAGTGCTGAAATTACAGGTATGAGCCACCGTGCCCAGCCGATTTATACATTTTATAATAAAATTATATATTATATCTCTTATTTTATAACTTATGTCCTATTTTTTAAAAAATCATTACAGTAGTATAATTTCTAACAGCCACATTTTAATTTATTTAAACATCCTCTAAGAATGTTGGAACTGTGTTATCCAGTGTAATACCCAATGTAATACCTACACGAAATAGGGGATTTTCTACCCCACCTTAACTCTGATGCCTAAGATCAAAATTCCTCCTCATGACCAAATTGGCTAAGACTGATGGGATCCCAGATGGTACTCACTTGACCTCTGAAGTACCTCTAAGTTCATTATAATCTAATTCCCATACTAAATGACACTCCCACAGCACCATGACAGTTCATCACCATGACAATGACCGGAAGAAACCACAAAAGGACATAAAGGAAGGTAGCACTTCTTTTTTGAGTTCTCCGCCTATTCCTAGAAAAGACATGAATATTCCTCCCCTGGCTTTTAATGCCCAAACCTTTCATTAAATATACCCTGCATCTGTGACTTCCCAGCTCTCACAAGCTGATAAATTGGTTTATGAGTCAAACTCCCACTTCTCAATTCCATGGCCCTTGAATAAAGCCTGCACTGCTAGACACTCACTTTTGGTTTTGTGTATTGGCTTTGTAGCACTGAACAGGGAGAGATCCCATTTTTGGGGCACTGGCTTTGTTGGTAACATAAACATTTAAGCTGTTTCTATTTTTCAAAGATTATACATAACACTGTGATAACTTCAACTGCATTTTTGGGCACTTTCTAAATTATTTCTTTGCCCATCTCTGTTCCTGATGCCATCCCTCCCAAACCTCCATTTCTGGGACCCTGAACTACTGCTTCACCTCTCCCATAGCATGGGCCCTGCCTCTGGCTGGCTCCTTCCCTTCTGCCTACAAACACTACAAACTTGGTGCAGGGTACCTATTCTTCCAAACCCTCCCAGATTCTTCTGGCCTTTCCTGGCGTCCCCAGCGGCCCCTCTGGCCTTAGAGGTGGGGCTCCTCCTCCTGCTTAAGGCAAAGTCCCCTTCCTTCCTGCTTCCCTTGTTAACCCCTCATTGTTATCTGGGTCTTTAAAATCTTCCTCTTTCTTGCCTGCTTTCTCCTAGCCCATGAACTGATCTAACCTTTCCCATCTCCAAGTCCTTTCTTGACCATGACCCCCTCCATACCCTCTCAGTGTCTGTTCTTCTCACTTTTCTTCTCAGCCAAACTCTCTGGAAATGTAAACTGCACTTGCTCTCTCCCATTCCCTGACACTGCCACTTGGCTCCAATCTTACCTTCCAGATTGTCAAATGCAATTGACATTATTTGCACTTCATCCGGCTTGACTTTACTGTTTTACTCCTTGAAACTCTGTCCTGGACTCTCTCTCCCTAAAACAGCTTCTCAGTCACCTCTGTCAGCTCTTCTTTCTCTAATTACCCATAATGCTGGCCTTTCTCCACACTTAGGAAGACTTTAGTTTGCCATTTCAGGAGCATCTCTCAAAGCAGTAACATCCTCTCATGTGCACCATTGTTTTGTTTCAGGCCCACCTTCCGTACTGCATGGATCACTACAATCACCTCCTGATATGGTTTCACTGTGTCCCCACCCAAATCTCATCTTGAATTGTAGCTCCCATAATTCCCACATGTCATGGGAAAGACCCAGTGGGAGGTAAATGAATCATGGGGGCGGGTCTTTCCCGTGCTGTTCGTGATAATGAATAAGTCTCACAAGATCTGATGGTTTTATAATGGGGAGTTCCCTTGCATATGCTGTCTTGCCCGCCGCCATGAAAGGCGTGACCTTGCTCTTCATTCGCCTTCTGCCATGATTGTGAAGCCTCCCCAGCCATGTGGAACTGTGAGTCCATTGAATCTCTTTCCTTTATAAATTACCCGGTCTTGGGTATGTCTTTATTAGGAGTGTTGAGAGAAGAGAGACAGACCCTCTCATATTATATTATATTGTTTTATACTCAGAAAAGGAAAGAGAAGCAAAACTAAAGGCATGTAGCCCGGCGCCTAGGAACTAGACCCGAAACCAAGGAACCAGACCTGAAACCAGGCCTGGGCCTGCCTGTCCTAAGCCTGATAGTTAAAATTCCACCCCTGACCTAGCAACTGATGTTATCTATAGATTATAGAAAGACATTGTAAAACTTTCTGGTCTGTTCTGTTTCACTCTGACCACTGGTGCATGCAGCCCGTCACGTACCCCCTGCTTGCTCAATCGATCATGACCCTCTCACGCAGACTCCCTTAGAGTTGTGAGCCCTTAAAAGGGACAGGAATTGCTCACTTGGGGAGCTCGGCTCTTGAGACAGGAGTCCTGCCGATGCTCCTGGCCGAATAAACCTCTTCCTTCTTTAACTCGGTGTCTGAAAAGTTTTGTCTGCGGCTTGTCCTGCCACAGTGTGAGAACAGACTAATATATCTCCTAACTGGGCTGCCTGCCCAATGTCTGGTTCCTTTACAATCTTTATATTAACCATTTACATTACTACAGAACCACTTTTCGAAAACAAAAATCTGATTGTGCTTGTCCCCTGCTTGGTCATTCAGTAGTTGTCCAGTGCCTCAAGATAAAGCCCAAACTCAGTATGGTGGCAATGCCAGGCCTTTGTGCCCTACCGCTGCTTACCTCCACAGTCTCATCTCCTGTTGTTCTTTACATGTTCTCTCTGCTGCAGCCCATCAGGGAAACTGGAATAACAGAGTTCCTCAGACAGGCCATTCTTTCTCATGTCCTCAAACCTCTGTTCATGCTATTGTGCTATTTCCTTTGCTAGGATAATTCTTCACTTAAACATCTGGAAAATTTGTTTTTCTCCAGAGTTAAGCTTAGAGTTGGCTTCTGTATGCAAACTTCCTTGGATCTCCAGGCTCATTTTAATATGCTCCAACAGCCCCCAGATCATGCCTTCAGAGCACTTATCATTGTGTTCTTGTGTCTGTCTGCCCTGTCAGTCCAGAAGCAAATTAAGGATGGGCCCATGTGTTGTCTTTGTTTAATGCAATGCCTGACACATAGTAGATGTTCAGCAAATAGCTGTTTAACAAGAGAAAGACTCCTCCTGTCTTAAAAGGAATTTACATCTACTGTTCATTTCCTAGCCACCTGTATTTTTTTTATTCCCAGCCATCTTTCATATCTATCATCCTACTGAAGTAGCTCTTGAGAAGGACAAAGATGTGCTTAATTTAGCCTTATTTAAGTTATCTTCATCAACCTCTCTGCAGCAGTGAACAACCACTTCTCAGAAACTTCTCTTCCCTGGGCTCCTGAGCTGACGCTATTTGAATTCTCTTTCCTTTTGATCTGCACTTTCACTGGTTGCCTTTCTTCTTCATGCATCTTACAACCACTATGCCAAGCACTACAGCAAGCACAGGGGCAGACAGGTGGTGGTAGGGTATGTGCAGTGATGTGCTGGTAAGCTAGCTCTCCAGAAAAAATAAAAAAGACCCTGATTTGTACCTTCTGCCTACTTCCATAGTGTAAATACTCTTGCCATGATTGAGTATTTACTACTGAGTATCAGGCTACTAACACTTTAACAGCTCACAAAATCCCTGAATATTTAATAATTGGCTGTCACGAGTATAAGCCAGTTCCAGCACAATACTGGGTATAGAGAAATAAGTAAGACCAGTTGGATATTGAGGAGACTAGTCTAGTGGAGGAAATATATAAATAATTCTAAGACAAATGTGTTAAGCACTGTCAGAGTGTTGAAACCAGACACTATGGGGCTGAGTGGAAGGAAGCTATATGAGGAAAATCTGGAGAATTCCTACAGGAAGTGGTGGAGGGGTTGAACTGGATCTTTAAAAATGAGGGCTTAAAGGTAGTCCTAAGGTGGGAAAACTATTCCAGGCAGAGAAACATTTTGAATAGCAAAGTATTCAAGTGTTCAAAATATTCAAAATACCAGAATAGCAAAGAATTGAGGATAATGGCTAATAAATCAAGAGGACTGGTGCAAAAACTGTAGGATACCAGCATGGATTCTGCCACTATCTAGCTTTGCGATCCTCTGTATCTTTAAAATAGGAATTTGATTTCTATGCCCCATTTCTGCATTGATTTGATGGTTGACCTTGAGGAGAGAAAGAAAATACAAGACTGGGGAAGAAGGAGAAAGGACGAAATGCATATGATGTGGAGCTTTAACAGGCTGCCAAATGCTGCAGTGCTGGCAACGCTACAGGACCTCCCTCTGTTGGCCACCCCTTGCTGTCTTCTGGCTCAGTCCCAGCTATGAAAATCCCAAACCCCATGCTTCAGCCACAGCACATTTTGCTGAAGGGAAAATTCTTTTCTTTTAAACTGAATGCATATACTGAATCCTGACAGTACATGGAGAGGCAACTTAGTTTATCCTTCTGCTTTGAGGGAACAGAGGATTCTCCCGTTTTCCTTAGAAAGCATCAAGAAGACCCAGTCTCACTCCAGTAGCTTATTCCCTTTGAAGAACTGGTAGCAAGTCTATCTAGACCTCCCCAATGCCCACCTCTTGTCTATCTTCTCTAGAGAACTATCTGATCTTCATTCCTTTTTAAAAAAATCTTTAAAATCATGAATCATAAAACATATATAGAAAAATGTATAAAACATAAGTGCAAGATATAATTATAGAGCAAACACCCATATAATCACTAACCAGGGCAAGAGACAGAACCTTGCCATAACCTAGGAAGTCCTTCATGTTACTACCCAAGCACAACCCTCCAGAGGGAACTACTGTTTCATTATAATAATCAAATCAGGATTTTGTTTTGCTGTTTACCACCCATGTGTATATTTCTCCATACTAGTTAGAATTTCCTGTCTTCTGTTAACACTTGATCTGAATGCAATCATATTGAATACATTCCTCTTTCTTGCTTCTTTTGCTCAACATTCTAACCATTCATTGACATTGTCATGTAGCTAGTTCATTCTTTTCCATCTCATTGTAATATACGTTGTTATGAGTATTTCATAGTTTATCCATTCTACTGTGGACCGACATTTGGATTATTTCCAGCCTTTCGCTAGCATAAACAATGCTGCCACAAACATCTTTATACGTGTCCCAGTGCATGTGAGCTTCTCTCGGGTAGAAGGGTGGAATTGTTGGGTCATAGGGCATGTGTACCTTTATCTTCATTCTCTGCCGTCATATTCGGGGGTAAGCCTTTCTTCACTTTTTCTAATTTTAACTTCTGTGCTTTTGTTCCTGTTTTCCTATCACTGTGTTCATCAGTCTTCTTCCTGTGCTCTTATAACACACTCTCAGCACTGATTCTAGCTTCCAGTCCTGCATATTCCCTTCCTTCTATAGTTAACAATTGTTTCTTCTCCTAAGGAATATTTTTTCAAATATTACTCTAGTAGGAAATGTATTTTGAGAGTTCTTCTCTTTTGAATATACTGACAATGGAAAGCACATATTTGATTGATGGGGAGGGCCAGAGGACAGACATTCTAGGATGGGAATTAAGACTGTGGGCTTTGAGTCAGACCAAATCCACAAGCTGCCACTTGCTACATATCCTTGGGCAAGTTATTTAACTTGTGTTTTAGTTTCCTTATCTGAAAAAAAAAATGGGGATAATAATTATACCCATTTATAGGGTTATAAGTGGGTACGGGAGTGTGCACTAAATCAAACAATCTACAACTTTGATTGTAAGAGGTTTATACAGTTGGTCTTCAGGAAGGAAGAGGAAAGACAGGCAGCACTGAGAATGCCTTCAGGCTGTAGAGTGAGGATACATACTATGAGTTTCTATCTAGTGTTTATACCAAGTCTAAACTCTGTCCACTCCTCCTTGTGGAGTGGCTGGCTAGCGCAGGCAGTGAGATGCTGCCTGTGGCCACAGAATACACATAGTGAAATGAATTGGCCCATTTGGGAATGAAACCCACAATCCTGGGTTCATGCACTACTCAAATGAGTACAGTGGCCAAAATGACATAAAAAGGGAGAATATAAATGGGCTTAGAAATGCTGTCAACGTAAACAGGAAGGCAAGAGGACACCACAGGATAACTCAAATTAACAAGCTGCTGTAAACAGCATCCTCTCTTTGTGCAATTTATTGTACAGGAGAGTTGGCTGGAACAGAAACTACTGCTATTCATTATAATTTTTTTTATACTGCAGGCTTTCCGTGTATAACTTCAGACCCTGTCACATTTCTTGGTTTTAGGAGTTTTCCAAAGCCAGGTACTTAATTACACGTGCACCACTCCAAGGCCAATACCTCATTATCTAATTAGGGAGTTGGGAAGTGTTTATCATAAACACACTCAAGATATTAATGTTTGTTTTAACTTTTCTTCCTCTTTCTGAAGACATTGATTTTTGGACTCTGAGTCTCTTACTCCCATATAAAACTGTCTAAATCCAAAAGGGCTTTTGAGGAAGCAGCATTTCCAACTTGACATTAATGGTCGGGCTGAATGTTGCCTCTCATAGAGGCAACAATGCCCACTGGATTTTAATTTCTCATTCCTGAACCACTAATAAGTTATTTCACAGTTAAAATTTAATAAATCCTCTTTATGCTTCTTTTCAAATAATTCTTGGAAAATTGTGTTTGAATATATTGCAGGAGATGAGGGAAAGGTGGAAGAGAAATTAACAGTCATGCTGAATGATTATCAAGTGACATGGTATAACAATATTTGCTAACTCCATGTCAACATAGCAAGGCCAGATGGTTTGGTTTTGTTTCAGTAACATATATCATATGGTAATACATTGATAGAGAAAGGGTTGATTTGTATAATTGCTTTTAGACTTTGACTTCAGAAGTAAGCAAGGTTGTTATCAAGAAAAAAACAACCCAGCCCTTAACATCTTCATTTGAATTGATAACTGGCACAAACCCATGAAGGGGATACAAGGTGGCAGGACTATTTGCAGAAGCAGATACCAGCTTCTAATAAAAGCATGCCACATTCCTTAAGTTCCTGTAAATTGGAAACTGGGGTCCTTAATAGCATTAGTGGCAGCATAAATTCGATGCTTAGATGACAGCTGAAACCCCAGTGTTGGATTTATAAATCAAAATATCAAGCTAACTTTCAGGGCTGGTATTTTCACACTGATGTGAGAATGGCAGCAAGTATTATTGGCATCAAAAACAGAGTAGCCTGGGGAAGAATCTCATCAAATGAGAGCGAAGAATCTAGAGTCTTCATCATACTTCAATGAAATGTTTTAATCTTCTTTTGTATCCTACTACTATCAGACAGCAACATGGCTTGTTTTCAGCTTTACCTATTTTATTTGTCTGCTCATGAGCAAGAGAGCACAAGAGCCTAACAAGTGAGCAAGAGTTGGCTCTTGGCTCTAAAGACCAGCAGCTGCAGCTTCCTCTCTAAAGGTGATCACATCTTAAACAATGAGGCAGAGCTGGGGGCAGCAGTCAGGAAATGGGAGGGTGGGCTTTGTGTGAGCAAAGGCTTTCGTTTGTTTAAGAGTTCAGGATACAGATTTGAAGATTATGGTCTCTTTGAACAGTGGCTACAGGCCACGTATGAAATCATCTCTGTAATTTCCATGTGTACCTGGTAGGACAAAGTCATGAATTTCAAACTTGATTTTTCCCTACAGACCTACTTGCTCCTTTTGAAAAGTGCTGGGACCGGGAGGCCCAGGCAACATTTATGCTTTTGTTGTTTTTTAATTACCAGTTGATTCTGATTTGTGAAGACCTTTGCAGACTGTAGCTGTTAGTGTAAAGGGAACAGGAATGAGCTAAACTTTTATGTCCATGTATCGAATATGGATAATAACCCTTGCCCTCCATACTTAACAGCTAACAGCAACTGTTCAATAAAATATTAGGTATTATGTGCCAGGCACTGTCCTAAAAGCTTTACGTGTAATAACCACAAAAATCCTTTTTTTTTTTTTTTTTGAGACAGAGCCTTGCTCTATCATCAGGCTGGAGTGCAGTGGCACGATCTCAGCTCACCGCAACCTCTTGACTCCCTGGTTCAAGCGATTCTCCTGCCTCAGTATTCTGAGTGGCTGGGATTACAAGCATGCACCACCACACCCAGCTAATTTTTGTATTTTTAGTAGAGACGGGGTTTCACCGTGTTGGCCAGGATGGTCTCCATCGCCTGACCTTGTGATCTGCCTGCCTCTGCCTCCCAAAGTGCTGGGATTACAGGCATGAGCCACTGTGCCCCGCCCCACATAATTCCATTTTAAGGTAGGAAACTGATTCACAGAAGGGTTAAGTAACTTGTCCACTAACACACAGGGCTTGGATTCAAAGCTAGACCGTGTGGCACTAGAGATCATGTTTTCAACCATTATTTATAACCTTGTAAGGAATTTAATAAAAACATGTATCCAAAAAATATTTTACTTTGAGAAGTTAAAAGTTCTAAGCAGCAGCTGAATTAAGTTCCTGGAGGGAAAAGTAGGCTTCTAGACAGTACTTGCTACATAATAGCTGATTACAAAACAACTTTATTCAAAGGACTTGAAATCTGATATTTGCTGTTTCTCTCAAATGCTGACTCTGGCCTCCTGAAGTATTATAAAGTGACTCCTTTGGCAACTGAAAATAAAGAAAGGAACTCTTTGCAGACCAGGTGCCTCACACACAGGGCTTGGCACCCAGGTGATATGTAAATGTTGGCTGACTTAAACGCCTTCCAATCAAAGGCATTTTGAAATATGCTATTCATATTTCACAAAATGGCTTGAATATAAATTATTCAGAATGTCAAAACAAAGGGGCATGTGGCAAGTTAAGGAAATTAAAGACAAATGGAGTATAAACAGAATATTAAACCTTTTACATTCAAAATAAGGAACCTAGTTGCATACCCTAAAAACCCTCTTTCCTGGCTTAGCAAGGGATGAACTTTAGGGATCAAATAAGCCCATTCTTTAGTAACATAATATCTCTCATTTGTGATGTTATATGCTTGCTGCAGGCATACCAATATAAACAAGCTGCTTAATATGCTCAGGTGATTTCTTCTTTAAAGGCTGAATTTATCTTACATCATTTCTCAACAACCCCTACACTTTTTAGCTTGTACTCAAACACAGCTCAGAAATAAAACAGGTTTTGCTACCACTTTAGGGAACAAAATGGTTACCTCATAACAAGCTAGGGTTGTATTCCAGGGGTTAAAACATTAAGCTTAAGTCCAACAAAATGTGTTCAGCCTGCCTGTAACTTCCAACCAATATCTAAAGAACTGATGCATAATCCAATTTTTTTTCCATAATCCCTGATAATTTTATGAGTAATGGGTTAATTGGTAATGTGGCATGATCCAAACCTAGGGCAGGCAAAGAATTCCCTGTGAAGACCTGTGTGAGAAGCAATGAGATCTACCGACAAGAGCTCAACTGGGCCTACATTTAGCCCTTTATGGAATGATGAAGCAGAAACCACTTGTGTTGAACTGCCATAGGGAGGAAATGAACTCAGTTTTTCTAGTACAATGTTTTCACTCAGTCTCTCTTCTGACACACATTTGTAAAATGTTGCCCACACTACCTAGTTGTGGAATTGATTTTTCTCTGTGAGACTACTTGGCCTTTGCTTTAAGAGCAATGTAAAAGGAAGTCTGGCCCTCTTGGGACTAGGAAAAGCAGAAAAACAGACTTAAGAGCAGCAGTGTGTTGGCTATGACAGGCTCTCAAAAAGCATTTGTTGAACCCACACACGACCGATGTTACGAACATGGCCATAGGCTAATTTCAAGCTGGGAGTTAAAGCTGTTTTAAGCTATTAGGGCTGGGGATGGGGATAATGGGCTGACCCTCAATACAAGAGTAGCTACGCATGGTCTTGATCCATCATCAGTTAAATGTGCAGTCCAGATGAAGAAACATTTGAAGGGACTAGTCAGTCATCCTCACAAAATTAAATTAAGGGCCCATGTTGAAACAGCCAAAAGCAAACTCTTATACGGGATCCTAGCAATAGTGCTTGGAATGTATTCAAATGGAAAAGTTTGTGCTGGAAATACTTGTTTAGAAAAAGAACTACATCACTCCACCCTCCTTTATCAAGTAATCCAAGCCATCTTAAATGCTCAAGGTCTGACCCAGGCAAGATGTTTTTTATTAAAAGCTCTTTCAGCTTGAAATAGATTATAACTTTCGGAATAAACATTTTATTTAATGAACAAGTAGAAGGGATTCTTGACTACTATAGTTCTTTTGTGTAGACAGCTTCTAGGTAATGCAAAAAGCTCAGTAAAGGACATCAGATAAGGTAAAAGGCTTTATTATTCAGGATCAGCTCAAAGTCTGACACCGACACAGGCAGGGATAATTATCTCATTACAGTTGACCTTTGGCACCCATTTAAAAGTACTAGCTTTCCAAGTGAGACATGTTATACCCAGTAGACTCTTGGTATAGTTTTTGACAGCCAAATGTATCCCAATTTCACTCAGTAGTGCTGCCAGGAGATGTGTAGGGATACAAACAAAATCACCTACTTTATCGATCCTTTTCTTTTTCATGGATTTTTCCCCCCATTGGCTTTCAAAGCAAGTGAGATAAACAGCATTACTGGCAGATACTGGTCATAAATAACATCTTTCCAAAGTCCAACAGTCAAAAAACAAACACCAGATATAAGCAGATTTCCTAAATATTCAGTTAAGGCTATGGTGTGCTTGGTTTTGACCAGAGCAATTCTATGGCTTCATTTATTTTTCTCCCTGGATGAAATTATGCTTACTTGACCCATGCAATTTCAGTTGTTACAGCTTTAACTTATAAGATCAAAGGAATTAAAAAGTTGTCAGTAAGAACAGATTTTCAAATAATGACAAAAACCGACATAAAGTTACACAGTCCTCAGGGATATGGATAAAACGAACGAAGTTTCATGATTGGAAGGAGGCTCCCTTCTAAGTACATAGTACATAGAAAGTATGTAAAGCCTCTTTCCATGAGGTTACAAAGGTGAAGAATTTTAAAACAATGGTTCAAGATCACTGATACATAATTGTTGATTAAGGGGAGGGATGTTGAAGATATTTTGCACATTATTAATTTAGAGTCAGTCTATACACTCTCTGTATTAAATATCTAGAGAAAATTCTATTACTTTTCGGCTCAAGGCTATCTATACTAAAAGGCTATTGCTTTTTATGTACATGAAGAGAAACTCAAGATTTATGTTTCTGGTTCTGGATTTTCAGTTAAGAGCTATATTCTGTCGTAAAAATATCAATAAGAAATCATCACTTTTTTCTTAAAATCTGATGACTTATTTTTTAAAAAACATTGCAGCCCCTAAAGAACCGATGACTACACCTGAATTCAAACCCCAAACTGATTTTATAAAACATCTTCCTCTAGTAAATGGCGAAAATCACAACCTCCTGTAGAAAGTGATGTTGGGTTGGCTGACATACCAGATTGCTTGGTGAAAACATGGGGACCCGAAATCTCATACGGGAGATATATTTGAGAGAAAAAAGACAAACACAGCTTTCTGTTGTTGTTCTCCTAGTTTCTCCAAAGAGTTGACATTTATCACTGCATTTAAAATAAAGATGACTTTAACTCAAGAGACTGCATTTTAACACTGAACTGATATAAATGTACTTATCTGAACATCACATTTTTACACATACTTAAAAAAAACCCCACAAAAGCATAGTGAAAAGATTATGTATTTCAAATAAAATTATACATGTTGGAGGCAGAACAGAACCAGGGGTCTTCAGCAGAGGATTTCTTCAGCAGTCAGCCTTCACAGGCCTCATGCTGCAGCTGGCAGATACTTTCCACTGAGCATAGAAAAGTTTCAGGATAACAAGAAACTTGTTTTTTTGCCTCCATGAACCGGGATGTCATTATTGTAGAGAACATGAATAATTTAAAAAGTGAAAACTATTCATTCAAAATGCTAGAGTGACAAATTTACTTTATGAAATTTAAACACAGCATTCATCCTGGGGAAGCTGCATATACATTATGGTAGCAGAACCAGATTAGGTACATTTCAGCATTGAAAATATTTTGTCTAAAAATGAAAAGGCAGCTTTCTTAAAGACCAGAGTTATAGAGTCAGTCTTGTATTTTTCATCTTATTTTAGTGGACCAAAGCTCAGTAACTCACTCAGATTAGAATCTATAATTCTGTTGAGTGTTCAGGACCACAGAAGTCCTCCTGGGACTTTCTATGAAAGTATGTGCAGATTTTCCTCATGGAGCTGGGAGTGATGGTGACCTAGAAGAAGAAAGTTTAGATTTCAGAGATTTCCTTGAAGTTCAACTGTTACCAAGTTTTTACTATGGTGTACCTTAAATTTGGCTGCCAGAAATTTGATTGTTTAGTTAGCCTGCTTTCAGCTCCAAAAACTTTTAATGGCAATGTCTTTTTGGCTAATTTGTACTGACTACAGTAAAAACTTAACAGATGATATGTAGGGAAAGAAGGCATAGACTTTTTACATGAAAAGAAAACATTTACTAGCTAAGTCTCCTAATAAGAAACGAAGAAGTTACAATTAACATCCTTTTTGAAATAAATGAATAAATCAGCCCCCCCATTTATAAACAAAATAGGTATTCAAATGGAAGCTGTTACTCTCTTCTGAAGTTGACATTATCATCATATAAAGGTAAAAAATTTTTAAGAAATGTTAGCTTCAAATAAATTACAAGACCAGCACACTATTTCTACTTTTTAAAGATTTTAAGATTTATTTATCAGTGAAAGTAGTTTTTCCTTGAAACTACTTTTTTGCTAACACATAACTGAGACCAGCTCCCTTAAAAAAAAAAAATAGAAATTTTGGCTAGGGATAAAGAGCAGTCACAATTTTGAGAGAAGGAAAGACTCCTTATAACTCTTTTTTCTCCACTTTCTACAGCAAGGTCTTGATTGCAGTTTGTGTACTAAGTTGTCTTTAAAACGCATCAGTTTATTTTTCTAAAATTATGGGATAGGCTTTCATGAGAGCAGGTGGGGGATATGAACACTTATTAAACCAAAACTGGCCTAAGGTTGGTTATCTAGCTTCTGCCCTTTAAAATGGCAGATGATGCTGATCATGAGCCCAGATTCTATTTCAATCATCCTGCCACCACTTCCATAACTCATAACAAGAGCTACTGTGAAGTACAGTGGAAACTTGGTTAACCCATCTCCCCTTAACATGCAAACAATAGCAGCTTTTTATTCCCTCTGACAGGTGCCCATAGCTCACCCAATGCTCTCAGCTACTTCTGCCTCCACCACCGTAATGAATCTTGTTTTTCAAGGTTCACAAACCTATTTCTGCCAGCAATCACTGATGACTGATATTATCTAATTTAAATATTAAGTCAGTCAATGAAATGAGTTCTAAAAAGATAAGTGACACAACACTGAACGTTAAAAATAATAGATATAGGTGTCAAAAGTATTACTGTGGTGTGGCAAGATGATTATAAAAGACTGGGGAGAAGTCATAAAAATCTAGAAAGATTCTGCACTCAAATTGTTCTGTAAGTATCTAAGTTTCACTGTATTTTAAATAATCACAAAATGTAATTACAAACTGGAAATCTACTTATGGATGTTGGCAACTTTCCCATGAACAACAGCTTTATCTATAAAAAGAGGATGGCATACTGTCTAACAGGGGAGGGGAGATATTTTTGAATTGATATCCTGGAGCAAGATGAGGGCTTTAGTGAATCAGGCAACAGGGCTGAGGAGTATGGACCATGACAGGAGGGATTTTAATGGGAGTAAGAAGAGTTGCCAGATAGAATACAGCACATCCAGTTACATTTGAATTTCAAACAAAAAGTTTCTTAGCATAAAAAATTTTTAGTTAAAATATGGCCCATGTAAAATTTTGTATTTATGTGCTAAATTTGGTAGCACTAGGAATAAATAGATTTCTTTTTTAAAAAAAAAAAAAAAAAAAAGCATCTTGACTTGAGACATCTGGGTGTCTGGCCTCTTTTAAATTAGGAAATGTATCTTCCCACCACTGCTGACTTACCGGGCTTGGCGATGTCTTTCCGCTCTGTCTCCTGGAATTGGGTGTCTGGGATGATGGACTTCGTGGAGATGGATTCTCAGCCTTCCGTTTGGCTGCCATGGCCAACAACCAGTTTTTATTCTCTGGGGAACTATTCTCTTTGCCTACCATTTCAGACCCTTCTCCACAAGGTCTCAAAGGAAGAGGTAGCGTTCCACAGCTTTCTGAAGCATATGGACTGACAGGAGACGGAGGCTCTGAGATACTTGTACCAGCTCCTTCAATTTTGCTTGATTTGGTAGGACCTAGAGAGTCCTTACTAAGGTCTTCCTGGTTACCAGCAAGGCAGCACAGATCCAAATGAAGATTTTCAACTTGGCCATCAAGCTCAGTCACACAGTTACAACTCTTCACACACTTTTGTTTCACACTCTCCAGACAGCTTGAGTCTAGCCTCCTCTTTACTCTATTTCTGGACTCAGAGCAAGCCTCTGCTTGGGATGACTTCTGGCTCACGGGAATAAGGGCTTTTCTTGGAGACATGATCTTGGTCTCGGAAGCAGGTGGAGTGATGGGTGGTGATGAGGAAGGTGTTCGGGTCACCCAGTTTCTAATCGACATCTTGAAAGATGAAGGTGGCTTGGGAGAGACGGAGGAGACAGAACCTCTTCTGTTGAGGGGAGACCGGGCCTTGGCAGGTGGGGTTTTAATAGAGAACGTAGGAGTATTTGAAGGAAGAGGGAGGTCTCCAGCACAGCTTGGGGCACAAGCTGCGGATGACGGGGAAGAAATGGATGCATTGCACTTTACCCTGGGGGCTTTGGCAGGAGTACTCTGGCTACTCGTTACTGTTACTGAAAAAGAGGAGAGGATCATGAAAATCAGAAGTGAAAGCCATACAAAGTCCCTAAATTCTCATCAAGAAAAATCATAGTTAACTTAATTATCTAAGGGTCAATTTGCCAGTAAGTAGGTTATATACGTCACTTGATTCCAACCATACGCTTTTATCATTTTCCTTTCTCTTTTCCAAGTCACCAACCTCCCAACTATCCCATTATAAAATACATACTTGTAAAAATCAACAAAATACCAAAAAACATAAAGAGAAAAAATTTAAAGCGCCTACATAAACCACGTTTAGCATACTTTCTATATTTGTGCATGTGATACATACTACATATCTCAACTTCTTTCTATACAAAAATGAGACTGATATAAGGGGAAAGTGGCAGATAGAAGGCAGGACTAACTTGCCACTCAGAACAGAACAGCATGTGGAGACTCACATAGTGAACTTTGGCTCCAAGAACTACCACAGGAACATATCAGAAAAAACAAAATAATTAACAGATCCTTTGAAAGAAGTAGCTTGCTGCTACAAAATCCACAAGACAGCAGAAAAATTGAGTGCCCAAAGTGTGAGAGGGCTCCCGAAACTGCACGCTTGGTTGAAGAGGACGACCATCCCTGACAGAGAACCGGTCTTCGCGTCGGTCAAGGGTATACGAGCAGCTGCACTCCCCTGATAGAACCTCCAAACAAACTCTCAAGGTCCAAAGTGTGAGAGGGTGGCTGCGCATGGTGGTTCATGCCTGTAATCCCAGCACTATGGGAGGCTGAGGTGGGTGAATCACTTGAAGTCAGGAGTTCAAGACCAGCCTGGCCAATATGGTGAAACCCTGTCTCTACTAAAAATACAAAAATTAGCCAGGCATGGTAGTGTGCACCTGTAGTCCCAGCTACTCAGGAGGCTGAGGCAGAAGAATCACTTGAACCCAGGAGGTGGAGGTTGAAGTGAGCCAAGATCTTGCCCACTGCACTCCAGCCTGGCCGACAGAGCATGACTCTGTTTCAAAACAAAAAACAGTGTGAGGGGTGAAAATCCACCTCTGCACACATCCTCACTGGGGAACCTGAAAATCCAGATCATGGGAGAAGGAGAACTGAAATGAATTTAGAGAGCCAAGCAAAATATAAAAGTAGAAGCAGCAGCAGGAAGAGCCCTGTAGGCACTCCTGGTCCCCAGGGAAACCATTTCTATCTCACAGGGGTCTTTGGAGAGGGCAGCCAATGGAATTGGGGAAGGACCATAGGGAGAAGGAGACTTTCAGCTGAACTTTGTAATAATTTCAACTGAGCGTGAATTTTCCTGGGCAGAATCTGTGGGGGGGATGGGACAAACAGGAAGTGCACATACGAGCACAGAAGCTGTGGCAGGCAGATGGGCAAGGTCTAAAAGCCCTGCTTGCTTTCTTGGCGGGAAGGCATGTAGTCTAGGGCAAGATATCCACCCTGTGCACTGGAGGCATGGATATAAGTTTGGTTTTGTTGGGCTGTTGGGGAAGCACAGCAGGAGTGAGACTGGCCTTGCTGGCTGTGGCCTGTCACTGCTGGCTTTCCCCTATTTCCCTGGTGATGTGTATGAAGCAGCAGAGGCAGCCATAATCTCCCTTAGAACATAACTCCGTTGGCCTGTGAACCACCACTCCCACCACCCAGAGGCCACAGCAAGCCCCACCCAAGGAGTCTGAGCTCAGACACACTATCCCTGCCCCCACCAGATGGTCTTTCTCTAACTGTCCTGGTAGCCGTAAACAAAAGACATAAACTTGTGGGAGCTCTATGGTCCTGCTCATTGAGTGAGAAACCCGAACATTTATCCAGGCAACCTTAGGGCAAGCTTATATCCCCGCTATACTACCACCGCAGTTGATACTCTCTTGAAATCAACACCTCTGAGCTGGAGGCCAACCAATTCAAGCCATCACAGCAACTCAACAGAACAACCCTGCTCCAAGAAAGGAGAAAATAGCAGCTAATTCTACTGCCTGTAACATCTCGGCCAACCAGAGGTCCTGAGTCTGTCCATGTAATAACTTCAGTGCTAGTAGAACTAGCATTCAGGACAACCAGTGCACTAAACAAAACTACAACCAAATATTCTCACACAGTCCACTTCATTCCCTTGCTACCACCTTCATCAGAGCAGGTGCTGGTATCCATGGCATAAAGACCTGAAGACAGATCACATCACGGGACTCTTTGCGGACACTCTCCGGTACCAGACTAGAACCCAGTAGCTCTGCTGAGTGGCTCGACCCAGAAGAGCAATAACAAACACTGCAGTCCGGCCCTCAGGAAGCCCTACCCCTAGGGAAGTGGCAGAGCACCACATCAAGGGATCACCCTGTGGGACAAAATAATTTAAACAGCAGACATTGAATCCCAGATCTTCTGATATAGTCCACCCAAATGAGAAGGAACCAAAAAAACAATTCCGGTAATATGACAAAACAAGGTTCTATAACCACCCCTAAAAGATCACACTAGCTCACCAGCAAATGGATCCAAACCAAGAATAAATCTTTGAATTGCTAGAAAAGAATTCAGAAGGTCAATTATTAAGCTACTTAAGGAGGCACCAGAGAAAGGTGAAAACCAACTTAAATTTTAAAACAAAACAGGATGTAGATGAAAAGAATCTCCAGAGAAACAGATATCATAAATAAAAAACAATCATGACTTTTGGAAATGAAAGACACATTTAGAGAAATGCAAAATACACTGGAAAGTTTTAACAATAGAATCAAACAAGTAGAAGAAAGAATTTCAGAGCTCAAAGACAAGGCTTTTGAATTAACCCAATCCAACAAAGACAAAGGCAAAAGAATAAAAACTTCTCTGGCCTTGCTCGAGATCTAGACATCCAAATACAAGAAGCTCAAAGAACACCCAGGAAATTCATCACAAAAAGATCATCACCTAGGCACACAGTCATCAGGTTATCTAAAGTCAAGATGAAAGAAAAAATCTTAAGAGCTGGGAGGCAAAAGCATCAGGTAACCTGTAAAGGAAAAACCTATCAGATTAACAGCAGATACCCTACAAACTAGAAGGAATTAAGGTTTTATCTTTAGCCATATTAAATAATTATTAGCTGACAAAATAATTATCAGCCAAGAATTTTGTATCCAGTGAAAGTAAGCTTCATAAATGAAGATAAAGTATTTTTCAAATGCTGAGACAATTTGCCACTACCAAGCCAGCACAGTTTACAAAAACTGCTAAAAGGAGTTCTAAATCTTGAAGCAAAACCTCAAAATACACCAAAATAGAATCTCATCTCATAGTGGGGGACTTCAATATAGAAAGTCAACATAGAAACAATGGACTTATACCCTAGAACAAATGAATTTAACAGGTTATTTACAGAACATGCTACCCAACAACGGCAGAGTATACATTCTATTCATCAGAACATTCATGGAACATTCTCCAAGATAGAGACCATATGATAGGCCACAAAACAAGTCTCAATAAATTTAAGAAAATCAAAATTATATAAAGTACTCTCTCAGACCACAGTGGAGTAAAATTGGAAATCAACTCCAAAGGGAATTCTTAAAACCATGCAACATTAAATAATTTGCTTCTGAATGATCTTTGGGTCAATAATGAAATCAAAGTCAAGCTGGAAATTAAAAAATTATTTGAACTGAATGAAAAAAGTGACACAACCTAACAAAACCTCTGAGATACAGCAAAAGCTGTGCTAAGAGGAAAGCTCACAGCATTAAGTGCCTACATCAAAAAGTCTGAAAGAGCACAAATTGACAATCTAAGGTAACACCTCAAGAACTAGAGAAACAAGAACAAACCAAACGCAAACCCAGGAGAAGGAAAGATATAACAAAGATCACAGTAGAACTTAGTGAAACTGAAACAACAACAACAACAAAATACAAAAAACAAATGAAACAAAAAGCTGGGTCTTTGAAAAGATAAACAAAATTGATAGCCCACTAGTGAGATTAACCAAGAAAAGAGAAGAGAGGATCCAAATAAGTTCAATCAGAAATGAATCAGGAAATATTAACAACGAATACCACAGAAATACAAATGATCATTCAAGGCTACTATGAACACCTTTATGCTCCCCAACTGGAAAACCTAGAGGAGATGGGTAAATTCCTGGAAATATACAACCCTCCTAGATTAAACCAGGAAGAAATAGGAACTCTGAACAGATCAATAACAAGCAGTGAGATTGACCAAGAAAAGAGAAGAGAGGATCCAAATAAGTTCAATCAGAAATGAATCAGGAAATATTAACAACGAATACCACAGAAATACAAATGATCATTCAAGGCTACTATGAACACCTTTATGCTCCCCAACTGGAAAACCTAGAGGAGATGGATAAATTCCTGGAAATATACAACCCTCCTAGATTAAACCAGGAAGAAATAGGAACTCTGAACAGATCAATAACAAGCACTGAGATTGAAATGGTAATTAAGAAATTGCCAACAAGAAAAAGTCCAGGACCAGGTGGATTCACTGCTGAATTCTATCAGACATTCAAAGAAGAACTGGTACCAATCCTACTGAAACTATTCCAAAAAAGAAACAGGGAATCCTCCCTAAATCATCCTATGAAGCCAGTATCACTCTAATACCAAAACCAGGAAAGGACATGACAAAAAAGAAAACTACAGATCAATATCCCTGATGAACACAGATGCAAAAATCCTCAACAAAATACTAGCTAACCAAATCCAACAGTATATCAAAAAGATAATCTACCATGATCAAATGGATTTCAAACCAGGGATGCAGGGTTAGTTTAATATACACAAGTCAATACATGTGATACGGCATATAAACAGAATTAAAAACAAAAATCAGGCTGGGTGTGGTGGCTCACACCTGTAATCCCAGCACTTTGGGAGGCCGAGGAGGGCACATCACTTGAGGTCAGGAGTTTGAGACCAGCCTGGTCAACATGGTGAAACCCCATCTAAAAATACAAAAATTAGCCAGATGTGGCATCCCAGTTACTCGGGAGGCTGAGGCAGGAGAATCCTTTGAACCTGGGTGGCAGAGGTTGCAGTGAGCTGAGATCGTGCCACTATACCCCAGCCTGGGCAACAAGAGCGAAACTCTAAGAGAAAAACAAACAAAAACACATGATCACCTCAATAGAAGCAGAAAAAACATTTCAGAAAATCTAGCATCGCTTTATGATGAAAACCTCAGCAGAATCAGCATAGAAGGAACATAGAAGGTAATAAAAGTCATCCATGACAAACCCACAGTCAACGTTATAGTGAACGCTGAAAAGTTGAAAGCATTCCTCACGAGAACTGGAAAAACATAAGGATGCCCACTTTCACCACTTCTATTCAACATAGTAGTGGAAGCCCTAGCCAGTCACAGCCAGTTAGAAAAGAGAAATAAAAGGCATCCAAACTGGTAAAGAGGAAGTCAAGCTGTCGCTGTTAGCAAATGATATGACTGAATACCTGGAAAACCCTAAAAACTCATGCAAAAAGCTCCTAGATCTGATAAATGAATTCAGTTAAGTTTCAGGATACAAAATCAACGTACATAAATCAGTAGTACTGCTATACAACAATAGTAAACAAGCTGCAAATCAAATCAATAACTCAACCCCTTTTACAATAGCTGCAAAACCAAAGAATATACCTAACTAAGGAAGTAAAAGACCTCTACAAGGAAAATTACAAAACACTGCTGAAAGACATCAGATGACACAACAAATGGAAAAACACGTCCTATGTTCAAGGATGGGTAGAATCAATGCTGTGAAAGTAACTATACTGCCAAAAGCAATCTACAAATTCAATGCAGTTCCCATTAAAATACCATATAATTCTTCACAGAACTAGAAAAAACAATCCTAAAAGTTATATGGAACCAAAGAACAGCCCACATAGCCAAAGCAAGACTAAGCAAAAAGAACAAATCTGGAGGCATCACATTACCTGACTTCAAACTATACTACAAGGCTATAGTCACTCAAATAGCATGGTACTGTTATAAAAATAGGCACATAGACCAATGGAATAGAAGAGAGAACCCAGAAATAAAACTAAATACTTACAGCCAACTAATCATCAACAAAGCAAACAAAAACATAAGGTGGGGAAAGGACAACCCTATTCAATGGTGCTGGGATAATTGGCAAGCCACATGTAGGAGAATGAAACTGGATCCTCATCTCTCACCTTACACAAAAATCAGCTCCAGATGGACCAAAGACTTACATCTAAGACCTGAAACCCAACTCTAGAAGATAACATGGGAAAAACTCTTCTAGACATGGCCTAGGCAAAGAGTTCATGACCAATAACCCAAAAGCAAATGCAAGAAAAACAAAGAAAAATAGATGGGACTTAGTTAAACTAAAAAGCTTCTGCACAGCAAAAGAAATAATCAGCAAAGTAAACAAAGAACTCACAGAGTGGGAGAAAATCTTCACAATCTATGCAACTGACAAAGGCCTATTATCCAGAATCTACAAGGAACTCAAACGAATTGATACGGGAGTGCTGGGAAGGGAAGAGCATGGCTCCTTTAAATGATACAGAATGAGGGAAGAGAAGTGCTGGGTAGAAGGTGTGATCCCTGGCTAGGGCTCCATCCCCATGGACCTAGGTGAGGACAGGCATTTCCTGCCCAAATGTTGCATTTCCCAGATCACCTTGGCCTGCCACGCCCCCATCCTGTGCCTATAAAAAACCCCAAGACCCTAGCAGGAACACATGGTGACTGGATGTTGTGAGGAACACATAAGCAGAAAAAGACACTAGTGGCTGCTCGTCAAGCAGACGTTGAAAGGAGCACGCTGGCGGAAGAGCACACTGACAGGCTTCGGCGGGCCGGCAGGGCATCAACCGGTGGAATGATGCAGTTTGGTCGGGGCAGTCGGAGGAGAACTTGGGCCACCAAGGGCCCAACTCCAGGGGAAAACCATCTCCCTCCTGGCTCCCCCATCTGCGGAGAGCTACTTCTGCTCAGTGGAACCTTGCAGTCAAATTCTCCAAGCCCACATGTGATCCCATTCTTCCAGTACACCAAGGCAAGAACCCCGGGATACAGAAAGCCCTCTGTCCTTGCGATAAGGCAGGGGTCTAATTCAGCTGGTTAACACAAGCCGCCTATAAACAGCAAAACTAAAAGAGCGCCCTGTAACACATACCCACTGTGGCTTCAGGAGCTGTAAACATTCACCCCCAGACACTGTTGTGGGGTTGGAGCCCCACAGCCCACGCATCTGTATGCTCCCCTAGAGGTTTGAGCAGCGGGGCATTGAAGAAGAGAGCTACACCCTCATTGCACGTCCTGCAAGGGGGACAAGGGAACTTTTCGAGTTTTAAAATCAGCAAGGAAAAAAACAAATAATCCCATCAAAAAGTGGGCTAAGGATATGAATAACAGAAAATTCTCAAAAAAAAAAAAAAAAGATATACATAGGGCCTTCAAACTTACGAAAAAATGCTCAACATCACTAATAATCAGGGAAATGTAAATCAAAAACACAATGCAATACACCTTACTCCTGCAAGAATAGCCGTAATTGGGGTGGATGTGGTGGAAAGGGAACACTTTTACACTGCTGGTGGGAATGTAAACTAGTACAACCACTATGGAAAACAGTACAGAGATCTGTAAAGAACTAAAAGTAGATATACCATTTGATCCAGCAATCCCACCACTGGTATCTACCCAGAGGAAAAAAAGTCGTCATATGAAAAAGACACTTGCACATGCACGTTTATAGCAACATAATTTGCAACTGCAAAAATGTGGAACCAGCCCAGATGCCCTTCAATCAAAGTGGATAAAGAAAATGTGCTGTGTATGTATATACATATACACCATGGAATACTACTTAGCCATAAAATGGAATTGAAATAATGGCATTTGCAGGAACCAGGATGGAGTTGGAGACCATTATCTTTTTTTTTTTTTTTAAGCTGTTGTCTCGCTATGTCTGTCGCCCAGGCTAGAGTGCAGTGGCACAATCTCGGCTTGCTGCAACCTCAACCTCCATCTCCCAGGTTCAAGCAATTCTCCTGCCCCAGCCTCCCAAGTAGCTGGGACTACAGGCATGCACCACCATGCCTGACTAAGTTTTGTATTTTTAGTAGAGAGGGGGTTTCACTATGTTGGCCAGGCTGGTCTTGAATTCCCGACCTCAGGTGATCCACCTGCCTCGGCCTCCCAAAGTGCTACGATTACAGGCATGAGCCACTGCGCCTGGCCTGGAGACCATTATTCTAAGTGAAGTAGCTCAGGAATGGAACCAAACATCGTATGTTCTCACTTACAAGTGGGAGCTAAGCTATGAAGATGCAAAGGCATAAGAATGATACAATGGAATTTGGGGACTCAAGGTGGGAGGCAGGTAAGGGATAAAAGACTACACATTGGTTACAGCATACACCACTTGGGTGATGGGTGCACTAAAATTTCAGAAATCACTACTAAAGTACTTATCCATGTAATCAAACATTACCTGTTCCCCCAAAGCTATTGAAATTTTTTAAAAAGGAGAGATCACTATATATATATATACACTATTTAGTAATCTTTTATCTCAAGTCAATTTATTTGTATTATGTATATAGGCTATAACGTGATGTTTTGATAACACGCATACATTTTAGAATGATTAAATCAAGCCAATTAACATCACTTCATATATTTCTGTGGTGAGAACATTTAAAATCTACTCAGCAATTTTCAGGTACATAGTACATTATTGTACTCTCTGCTCCTGTGAGTTCAACTTTTTAAAGGATTCCACATGTGAGATCGTGCAGTATTTGTCTTTCTGTGTCTGGCTTATTTCTCCTAGCATAATGTCTTTCAGGTTCATTTCTGTTGTTGCAAATGACATTAACTTTCTTCTTTTTCAAGGTTAAATAGTATTCTATTGTATATATACATCATATTGTCTTTACTGTTGATGAATACTTAGGTGATTCTGTATCTTGGCTATCATGAATAGTGCTGCAGTGAACACTGGAGTGCAGGTATCGCTTCCACATACTGCTTTCATTTTTTTGGATATATGCCCAAAAGTGAAATTGCTGGATCATTTGGTAGTTCTATTTTTAATTTTTTTTATTTTTATTTTTTATTATACTTTAAGTTCTAGGGTACATGTGCATAAC
>NW_012110920.1:9089046-9134583 GCF_000951035.1 Colobus angolensis palliatus | reverse complement strand
CGATTGTCCGGCACTCACTAGTGAGATGACCCCAGTACCTCAGTTGAAAATGCAGAAATCACCGGTCTTCTGTGTCCTTCGCGCTGGGAGTTGGAGACGGGAGCTGTTCCTATTCAGCCATCTTGCTCTGCCCACCTATTTTTAATTTTTTGAGAAACTGCCATTCTGTTTTCCATAATGGCTAATTTACATTTCCACCAGTGTACAAGGGTTCCCTTTTCTCCACATCCTTACCAATACTTGCTACCTTTTGTCTTTTTGATAAAAGCTATTCTAACAGGTGTGAGGGGATATCTCATTGTGGTTTTGATTTACATTTCCCTGATGATTGGTGATGTTGAGAAGTTTTTCATATACCTGTTGGGCATCTGTATGTCTTCTTTTGAGAAACATCTATTCAGGCCCTTTGCCCATTTTAAAATTAGGAACAACCTGCTTCCTTAATGTATCGTGAACATTTCCCACATTAATAAAGATTTACCTTATCATTTTTAACAGCTACAATGTATTCTAAGGTATAGGTATTCTACAGCACATTTAATGCTGCCATTAGCATTCTTATATATATTCTTGAGCAATGCTAGGGCAGAAAGGCACTGCACAGGGGCTCTCACACAGGAACCCACAGTTCTAAAACCTGGCACAATCACTTACTATGTGACTTGGGCATAACCCTTTATCTCCTTGGACTCAGATTCTTTATCTGTTAAATGGAGATAGTTTTTCTTTTCACAAGAATCCATTCAATCAGTTACATGTTTAGGTTATCAGGCCTCACATGGCTTCCCACTTAATTTTACAAACGACTACTATTTTCCACAAATAAAAAAAAATTCAGAATCTCAGTGCTTGCTCTCTGTAAATCAAATCAAACTTAGTAAATAGGGTTTCTCTATGTGTACCCATCCCTTTGTTTACATATGATGGCAAGTACTTCAGGCAAATTTTTATGAACTTCATGCTTCTTCCCTCTCAGGCCCTACCACAGACAACACTTTCTCAATTTCCTTCTGAGCTTTCTAGATTGCTGAAACAGCATTCCTGTTGTCAAATAATAAGGGCATTTATTTATTTCTTAGTCACAAAGCCTTTGAATTGTTAACTATGATTTTTACCTAATTGCATTTATATCCAGCTGAATTTAGGATGGGCTGATATAAAAACGCAATCTCTCTTTTAGCAGAAATAAAGATTGGCAAGTACTCACTTTAGTCAGTTAATTATCCTGTCCTTTTTTACTCTGTGCTTTTCACTCCTAAAGCAGTCTTGCCTTGAGAGAGAGAAATTCTACAAATTGACTTTTGCTTAAACTTTTCTCATCAACCATATGTTTAGAACCAGCCAAAATGATACTGCTCTTTTTAATAAGGATCATTAATAAATTGTCATAAGGTGCTATGAAAAGGACTTAGTAACAGGGACCTATTCATGAAGCCTCTGGTTATGGCTCTCACACTAATGCTCTAGAGCTTGATAACAGCTATTTTTTTCAGCAGAAGGAAGTTTTCATTTGTTGCACTCCTTGGTGCAGGTCAATAGTCACTGCACAGCTGCCACAGTCATCTGTTCCATTTAAGTGGGTCAAAGTGTACATTTAGGGCAGAAAGTCCTAAAATTTTATGAGTCCTATAATATGCCAATTAACAAGGCAGGATTGGAGAAGAAGGAAGAGTTGGGACAGGGACAAACCAGGTATGTAGGTTTCTGAAACTTGCATGGCATACACTGGAAGTATTTACTGATAAGGCTGGTATAAAATTGATGTGTTAGAAAGTTGGGGCATTTCCTCTTCCTTCAGGATGTCATGGTGAAAGAGGAAATGGACTATGGGAGTCAAAGAAATTTTGTTAGCTTTGAAGGTTAGCAAACGCTGGGTCAAATTTAGTGTGTGTGTATGTGTTTTTTAAACAGTAACTAGATTATAACAGTATGAAAGTTAATGGTAAAAAAATTCAACCAGTACAGAGGGGAAGAGGGTAGAAACAGGATCCTCTTTTTAACTTTTTCATTTCACTTTTACATTCTTGTGCATTCCACAATTTTCTCTATGCCTATTTAGCATATACAAAGGTTATGTACCATACCTTAAAAAACTCCAAAATACAAATGGATTATACTATATATATGTACATGTTCTGCAATTTGCTCTTTTATTTTTATGTCTCTTTATGAAAGTACAAATAGATGCACTGCATTATTTTTTACAGGTGCATTGCATGCCATTATATGAGCCTACACATTTAAATATGGCATGCCATTTTCTTTAGTACTTCATCTACTTAAGTGGACCAACTCCTTATTGACCTTAAGCAATATATGAGATTTGATGACATGGTAGCATAGACTAAGTTACTGCCCTAAATGCTTCCTAAAGTCAGTTCCTTTGAAGAATTATATGGAGTCTACTAATAGTTTGCAGCTTCTTTCTTTTTTTTTTGAGATGGAGTCTTGTTTTGTCGCCCAGGCTGTAGTGCAGTGGCATGATCTCAGCTCACTGCAACTTTTGCCTCCTGGATTCAAGCGATTCTCCTGCCTCAGCCTCCCGAGTAGCTGGGAGTACAGGTGTGTGCCACCATGCCTGGCTAATTTTGTATTTTTAGTAGAGATGGGGTTTTGCCATGTTGGCAAGGCTAGTCTCGAACTCCTGACCTCAGGTGATCCACCCGCCTTGGCCTCCCAAAGTACTGGGATTACAGGTGTGAGCCACCGTGCCAGGCCAGCTTCTTTCTATATGAGAGTTTGCCATCTGGCCTCAGCCTGCCTTTTCAGTCTTATCATGAACTTTGCTATTCTAGGATCATGTTACAGGACACTACTAGTTGCTTCCTGAACAAGCTGTGTACTGTCACATTTCTTTGTTCATGTGGTTTTCTTGCCAAGTCAGTTCCTCCTTTGTCAGGCAGAAATTCTTCTCATGTTTCAAGACTCTGATGACAACGTTAACTCCATTGTGAAGAATTCATAACTTCTTTCCTCTTCTCCCGCAGAGGAAGTAGGTTCTCAGAGTCCCTTGTTTATACAGCTAATGGCTGTGTGCTATAGTTTTTGAATATGCCTCCTAGACTAGACTGTGAGCCTAGAGGGCAGCTAACAATGGTTTATTCATCTTTAGGCCCAGTGCCCCTATAGTGCCTAGCAAGGAATTATTAAACAATGTTTGTTAAGTTTCATTACTGCTGACAAGGATACAGATGAGGTTCTAGGCATCAGAAAATTGACTCCATAATTATCCTGTTGACTTGTGAGACTGCAGCAACTGAGACAGAATAGGTAAGGTTTCTTTCTCTTTAGGATAAGGATAATCAACTTTGTCATTCAATAATGCTTAAATCAGAGGTTCTCAATCCTGGCTACATAACAGACCTACTTGGAGCTTTGTAAAAATACAGGTACTTGGCCTCTACCCCAGTCCTATTGAATCAATCACTGGGGATACATGGACTTGAAAAGCTCCCCAAGTAGCTATGATGCATAGCCAAGATTGAGGACTATTGGTTTCAGCAGTGCTATGAGATCTCTGGCTAAAACACAGGGAAAGAGCGGTAAGCAATAAAGCAGGTGCCGGCTGGGAACAGTAGGGCAGGGGAAAAGAGGCTGTGTCTTGGCACTTAAACCCTTCCAGTTAATGTGTTAACTGGGGGGTTTACAAACCAGGGCCAGAAGTGAAGATATGCAGCCCAGGACAGCAATGAAAAGTTGGTGTGGCAATTAGAAGCTTGGGAAAGCAGGGGAACATGATTTTCAAGATGGCAATGTGATTAGAAGCAGTAAATCTGTGGCTGGAAGCTGGCTTAGAGAGTCGAATGGTCAGTGTGCCAGCCTCTGGCACCCATGTCAGGTTGTTGCTTCGTAGTGCTCTTCAAAGTAACCCTAGCATCACCCATAAATGGGGTAATCTAGGCATAACTCTTACTCCGATCTTAACCTGAACTTTTGCCTTGCTTTGTTAGGTTCTAAAGAAGGCAGTGCTGCAGAGTAGTTCCGAGCATGTGTTCTAGAGTCAGACTGTAAGGGTTCAGTTACAGACTCTGGTTCTACAACTTCATAGCTATGAGATTTTAAGCAAGTCTAACTTCCTTGAGCTTCAGTTTCAGTTGTTTTCATAATTAAATGAGATAATCCAAGTAGGTCCTTAGAACAATTATGCTAGGAGTCAACAGTGGCTAAACGTTGTTATTATTACAACTCAAATTTGGTCAATATGTAACTTTTTGATGACTTGGCTTCTAAGAATAATTAATGGCACACTAAAAGTATATAGTTAAAAGCCAGATACTTTTCATCACAAATTTTAAAAAATGGTATAGTCATTAACACAAGAATTCTACCTTTGGGAATCTTATTTTAATGGGAAGGGGGACACTAAATTCAGGGAGGAAAACCCTCCAACTTTTAAAATATTGGAAACAAATGTTTAACTACAGTAGAATAGCTAGGTAAATTACAGAACATTTACTCAAGTATAGTATTTTAAATAGTGTTGCAAAAAAGATAACAGGAAGTACTTAAGGCTGGGTGTCGTGGCTCATGTCTGTAATCCCACCACTTTGGGAGACTGAGGTGGGTGGATTGCTTGAGCTCACGAGTTGAACCCAGCCTGGGCAACATGGTGAAACCCCACCTCTACAAAAAATCCAAAAATTATCCAGGTGTGATGGTCAGAAGTCAGAAATAAACCCTCATATTTATGGTCAATTGAGTTTTGGCAGATTTTTACTAAGGGTGCCATGACAATTCATTGGGCTAAAGAATAGTCTCTTTAACAAGTGATGGTGAGAAAGTTGAATATCCATATGTAAAAAATTAATTTGAATGCCTAACTCACCATAACACAAAAATAAACTCAAAATGAAACATAGGCCTAAATTAAAAAACTAGAAGAAAGCACTGGAGTAAATCCTTGTTACCTCGGAATAGGCAGTAGTTTCTTTCATTTAACATCAAAAGCATAAGTGACAAAAGAAAAAACAGATAAACTGAACTTAATCAAAATTATAAAGTTATATGTGTCTAGAGACACCATCAGGAAAGTAAAAACACAACCCACAGAATAAATCATTTCAAATCATTACATGATAAGGGACTTAGGTCCAGAATATATAAAGAATGCTTACAACTCAACAATAAAAAGACAAATAACCCAATTAAAATATGGGCAGAAGATCTGCATAGACATTTTGCCAAGGAAAATATATAAATGGCCAATAAGCACATGAAAAGATGTTCAACATCACTGGCCATCAGGAAAATACAAATCAAAACCACAATGGGATACTAATTCACACCTGCTAGGATGGGTACAATGAAAAAGACGGACAATAGCAAATGTTGACAAGAACATAAGAGAAACTGGGACCTTCATTTTAGGTGTTGAAAATATTCTAGAATTAGATTGTATTAATGACTACATAACTCTAAATATAGTTGACTCTCTGTATCTTGAGTTCTGTATGCTGGGTTCCACAGCCATGGATTCAGTTAACCACAAATTGAAAATATTAAAACAAAAATGCGAAAAAAGATGGTTGTGTCTGTACTAAACATGTACAGACTTTTCTTTCCTGTCATTTATTCCCTAAATGATATAGTACAACAACTATTAGTATAGCATTTATACTGTACCAGGTATTTTAAGTAATCTAGAGATGATAAAAGCATATGGGAAAATGTACATAGGTTATAGGCAAATACTACAACATATATAATGAATCTGAGCCTCTGTGGACTTTGGTATCTGTTGGGGGTTTCTGGGTCCAATCCCCCATGGACCCTGAGGGACAACTGCATACTTAAAGGAACTGAGCTGTGTCTTGATTTAACCAAAATCATGACTCTGTATTAGGAGGATGAGGAGTATGAAGGTTTGATAGTGGTGGGACACAGGAAAGGGAGTTAAATCTTCATGCCACAAAGGAAAGAAGTTAATAAAGCTGAAAATTGCAAAAAATAAATAGAAATGCACAAAACTATTTAGAAGTCTAGACATACATATCAAAGACTCAGCAAAAAGATTTAAAAGAGGTTGCCTCTGGGAAAGGGAAACTATGAGGCAGAGGGTCTGTGGACTGCTATTTATCTTATTCACTCTTGTAGAACTAGCTGACTTAATACAAAAATTAGCCAGGCATGGTGGCGCGTGCCTGTAATTCCAGCTACTCAGGAGGGTGAGACAGGAGAATCGCTTGAATCTGAGAGGCAGGGGTTGCAGTGAGCCGAGATCATGCCACTGCACTCCAGGCTGGGCGACAGAGTGAGACTTCATCTCAAAAAAAGAAAAAAAAAAAAAATTAAAGAAAGCGAAGAGCAAAAACAAATAAGGCAGCACCATCAAAGACTACAGAAACCGGACTTAGAGCAAAAGACTCCTCTGAAGTCTAGTTCTGCATCTTATAAGCAACTAAAGAAGTCATTAGAAAAATGGGCCTATATATTTTCCCTTTCTCACCTTCAATTCCCCATTAACCTTAGGCCTTGATGGCTGAAGTAAAATGAATCTTTAAGCTTACACCTCAAGCTTAAAGATAATAAAGTCTGAAACAGTCACTGAGAGAATATAAGAGTAAATGGACAGGGAAATATGATTGTTGGCCAGTAGGAGTCAACTTCAGGCTAGCAGTAATTAATTGAAAGTGAGCATTCCACATGGTTGTGTGTTTACCATGTAAGTACAAATTGATACCCTGAGGATCCACTGTGGCTGGCTCATTGCTTGAAGATTTTTGCTCTTGGTTCATTGTTACTCTCTCCAACATCATCTCTGTCAATTTGTGGTGATTAAAAAATCCATGTACATAATCTTTCCAATACCTTGGTTTCTCAGTTTCTTGACCTCCTTCTTCTATAATAATCTTGTCCTTTCACTTTCCTAAGCCACTTATTCTTGATCTTATTGTTACTATTACCTGGAAATCTTCCATTATCTTAATTTCAGTCATCCCACCACTTATTTTCCCAGCTCCCTTTACTATTTCAATTCCAACAATCTTTTATCCTCAATCCATTGATAGTACCACATTTACACTATCCCTTGGCCCCATTATGTCCTCACTTCCCCTCCTGACATGGTTTTGCTGTTTCCACACCTGAATTTCATCTTGAATTCTCATGTATTGTGGGAGGGACCTGGTGGGAGGTAACTGAATAATGGGGGCAGGTCTTTCCCATGCTGTTCTCATGATAGCGAATAAGTCTCATGAGATCTGACAGTATTATAAGGGGGAGTTTCCCTGCCCAATCTCTTTCTTTGTCTGCCGCCACCCACGTAAAATATGACTTGCTCCTCCTTGCCTTCTGCCTTGATTGTGAGGCTTCTCCAGTCATGTGGAACTGTAAGTCATTAAACCTCTTTCTTTTGTATATTGCCCCGTCTCGGGTATGTCTTTATCAGCAGCGTGAAAATGGATTAATATGGCCGGGCATGGTGGCTCAAGCCTGTAATCCCAGCACTTTGGGAGGCCGAGACGGGCGGATCACAAGGTCAGGAGATCGAGACCATCCTGGCTAACACGGTGAAACGCCGTCTCTACTAAAAAAATACAAAAAACTAGCCGAGCGAGGTGGTGGGCACTTGTAGTCCCAGCTACTTGGGAGGCTGAGGCAGGAGAATGGCGTAAACCCCAGAGGCGGAACTTGCAGTGAGCTGAGATCCGGCCACTGCACTCCAGCCTGGGCGACAGAGTGAGACTCTGTCTCAAAAAAAAAAAAAAGAAAATGGACTAATATGCCTCCTTACCATGGTTATATCCTATAGTCATAATCATCCTCTTTGCATCTACCCTCAACTTCCTTCTTCACTTGCACTGCTAAACCACATCCCTGGTTAAATCCAGCTCCCTACCTATAGTATACTTGTACTTGCATAGCAAATACAGAACCATGTGGGGTGCTCACTTTCAATTAATTACTGTTAGCCTCAAGTTGACTCTTGAAGCCCAACAATCATATTTTCCCGACCATTTATTCCTCTATTCTCTCAGTGACTATTTCAGACTTTCTTATCTCTTATAAAATCTGTACTCCCTTTCTCCCTTATCCTTATTCGCAGTTAATAACCCTGATTCACGTTTTAACATCAGAACAGAAGGAAGCTTCCATTAAGTTATGGCCATCTCATCTCTCCACCTCTCTCCCCACCATCTCTCAGTAGCCTACCTGCACCATGCTTATATATTCCACCTTTTATCCAATTACTATGATCAACTATCCACGTTCCTGGCAAAGGCCTATGCTCCTACTGCGTATCAGATAGTATCCCCTCATGCTTAACATTGCTCCAGCAAATTCCCCTGCATCAATTTCCCCCTCTCCATACAATCCTGCCAATCACTGCGAAATGTTATATTCCTATTTAAGAAAACCCCAGCAAACTTCAACCCTGCTTCTTTCTCCAGCTACCATTTCACTTCTCTTCTTTCCTTTATAACAAAACTCATTGAAAGAACTGTCTATACTTGTAGTCCCCAAGTCATACACATGAATGACACCAATCAGGCCACCATACCACCAAAATGACACTCATTAAGGTCACCAAATAACCCCTACAACTGCCTAATCCAATGGTCAGTTTTTAGGCCTCATTTTATTTGGTATGCCAGAAACATCAGATCAAATTCATTCCTCTCTCCTCTTATTTACTTGGCTTCCAGGGTACAATACTCTCCTAGTTTTTCTCTTACTTCTCTAGTTGTGGCTGCTCAGTAGGCTTTAATGGTATTTGTCACCTCCTCAACCTCTACACACTGGGGTACCCCAAGACACCAGGCCTAATTTTTTCTATCTATACCTATCTTCACTCTGTGTGATAATGAACCTTACATCTACAATCTCAACCCTGAACTGCAGATTTGAACATCTAAATGTCTCCCTGACATGTACATTTGGGTGTTTAATAATCATATCAAACAACATGTCCAAATGGAACTCCAGCTGTTCCCACCCAAACTTGCTCTTCCTGCAGGGATATTTATCTAGGTTAATGAAACTCTAGCCTTTTAGCTTCTTAAACAACACCTCTGAAGTCATCCTTGATAACTCTCCCATATAGCCCCACATCTGATCCCTCAACATATTCTGTTGGCTCTGTCTTATAAATATATCCAAAATTGAATGACTTCTCATCATAGCTTCTGCTACTACTCTGGTCTAAGTCACCATCATCACTTCCTGGATTATCTCAATGGCTTTTTAAAAGTAGCTTTTTGCTTTTATCCTGACCACCTTACAATTTATCCTCAACACAGGAGCAAGAATGATCAAGTTAAAAGTCAAATTATGACACTCTTCTGCTCCAAACCCTCTGGTGGACTTTTGTCTATCAAAATAAAAGCCAAAATCTCACAAGAATTTCATTTTCTACTACTATTCCCTCCCTTTCCTTTGCCTGCTCCAGCCCTAGGGGCCAGACAAGCTAGCCTCTCTGAGGAAGAGAAAATATGCCAAGCATGCTCCTGCTTTAGGGCCTGTGTACTTTTATCTGCCTTAAATACTCTTCTTTAAAATATCTGCATGGCTTACTACTTCACTTTCTTTACTCAAATGCCATCTTTTCATTGAGGCCTCCCTGGTCACCTAATATAAAATTTTGATAGCATACTTCACCCTTGCCCTTCTCCCTTTCCTATTTCCTTTATTCCTAAGCCCTTATTGTTATTTGACACAGTATATATTTTACTTTTTTATCTTGTTTATTGCCTCTCACACTAATATGTTAGCTCTATTTACATCTTCAGGATTTTTAAAATTATTTTGTTCATTGCTGAATCCCTAGCAATGAAGAACAGGGCCCAGCACATACTGGGTGTTCAAGAAATATTTGTTGAATAAATCCACCACTGTAGTACCTTGTATAAATGATAAACATAGTAGTGCTTGGGAAGTACTTATCAAAAAGAATGAATGGCAAGAAGATACCAAACACACCAAAGCAAGATCAAATCTAGCTTATTACTCTGTACTATAGGATTAAACTAGTCAAACCATAAAAAACTTGGAAAGTACATGATATCCTTACCTAGGCCAGGTCTTGACTCTTTTTTCTTCTGAGAGGCCCAACCCACCATGGAAAATTTATCACTTCCTGGTTTCTCCTCTAAGCCTCTATTCAAACGCCAGATTTTTAGTGTATTGTCATCAGAACAGGTAGCAATCTAAGAGGGAGCACCAAGAAGGGAATTAAGAAATTTTAATCAAAGATTCACAATACATTAAAAAAACAGGTGTGTGTTAAGGACTTGTGACTGGAGAATTATTTTGTCTAATAAACAGGATATAGAAAATAATATCTGACAGATCATGTACATCCATTTCTTGCTTTCAGGAATCATTCCAGATTTCCAACAAAGCTGACCCTTTAGTTTCTTCTTCATATACACTCTACTAGTATGTCTTTTGTTAATAGTCATTTCTTATCTAATCTAAAGTTCTGCTATAAAACCTGGCTCTTTATTATCTTCTGTATAAATACAAAATATGTAATTAAGACACCCTTTTTACTCTTCTGTTAAATGATCAATCAGTATATGTTACCAACATTCAATTTCTACAATTTTCTTCTGAATTCTGCATTTTGTGCCACATTGCTAAAGTAATGGCACCATTTGCAAGATCAGACTTGGCCCATGTCTCTAGTAGGCTGTGACAAGTAGAAGGAAACCATTCCTTTTGAGATTCTTTTTCAGATAGGTAAAGGAGCAATCTGGGAAAACAACAAGTTCACTAGTCTGAAAGAAGTTAAAAAATAACCTTTGCCCCTTTAAAAATATCTGACTATTCTCGATCTTGGTCCCAAGCCTTTTATGGCAGAGAAAGTCCAGCTTGAAGAGCTTGTGGCAAATGGCCACTGGTACCAGAGCTGTTCCCCAGCATTTGTTTATATAATTTCTCTATTTCAGTCACTAAAGAGAAAGAAAAAAATAATACACTTTCTCTTAAGTCTTGGCCCCCAAGAGACTGGCAGCTTTTTCCTTTCCTTACTGGGAGGCCAAAAGAAGATACACATATTTAACTGTTCAATATGAAATGTTTGGAATCTCACAGTTCCTCTATAGTTTATTAACAATAGTTATTTACAGAGCATCTACTGTGTGTCTGGTAGTTTACATTCTTTATCTTATTTAATTCTCACACTCTAAAAGCTTTGTACTCAAATAATCTCATATGCAAAATGGGAATAAAGTTATTTGCCCAAAGTAACCACAATCAAATGGAGGAGCTAGAATTTAAACCAAGCTTTCTCTTATTCTAAATGTCAGACATTAAAAACACAAAAACAACACAAACCATATCCTACTTTCCTAATTCTAGGCTTGGGATGAAATTATTTTTAAGACTTAAAAAAGTAGCCAATACATTAGATAAACAGCCCTGCTATTTCCTTTGAGCACAGGAAATAAGGATAATTAATATATGATGTCTGAGATGCACAGGGGTAAGGATAATATATGACGATTGAAAAAAGATAACATAATTAACTGAATAATTCGAAAATCATTCAACTTAGTAAGTCCATGAAGATGCAACACTCCATGTTAAAAGCAGACATTTCACTAGAAATTACATGGAATCTCAGAGAAAAAAACATCATTAATATGTAATTTCGGGTGATTAAAGTAACGACTGAAAAAAAAGAAAAGGTCTGCCATGAAGTTGAGCACAGAAATGGTAACAAGAATAAGGAGAAATCCACAGCAATACTAGAAGCTAGCAGGGATGCCACAAATAGACCAGACCATGAGAAGTTTCTGGAAGATAAAAAACAGATGGGAACAATAGGCAACAAAACCTCAAAATGTCATACGTGCAAGGGGAGACCTCCACAGAAATAAGATGTCCTGTAAAACCCAGAATAACTCAAAGACCAGAGGCAATGGGGGTTGGGAGAATGACTGGAACTTGAGCTACTATTACACGAAATTCCAATATATACATACGTTTTAATGTTTCTGGCCTTTCTACATTTTAGGGTTTTTTTTGTTTCTTAAAGTGTCACTATAAAAAAATTAAAAGGTGGGCATATTGTCTTCTTTCTGGAGTATCTAAAACATTTCAGACCTACTTACATAGTTTAGCAACAGATAACCTAACATGTTAAGACTTCACAGTAACTATTTTGTTAGTTATATGTGAAAACCCAAATGAGGCTGTCAAGATGTTACCTTTAATATACTACATTGATAGTATCTAAAAAGTAAAAGACTAGTTCTCACCTTAGATTGTATTTTTATCTTAGATTTTAATAGAAAACTTTAATTAACAATTTAATTCTATATTTAGGAAAGAAATAACTCTATGGAACCAGAAATCTATCCTTATTTCACAGGGCATAATACCATTATGGTATGGGTAGAGAAAAGCAGAATATGCTTGAGTAATGTGAATACAGATCCTGGATGGCACCTAGATCTTTAAAATCTCAAACATAAAAATGTATATCATTCTCAAAACAAACCTTAGAAAAACCTATAAACCTGTGATCTACATTTTAAACCAACTATAGAGATTCATTTACAAACCTTTGTGAAGTCAGACGGACACCAGCACACAGATGTGACCTCTTGAGAATGACCCAGGAGCACAGTAGGAGGTTGCCAGGGTGTGGAGACCTAGTCCAATCAAAAAGAAACAAGTCAGCAAAGCAATGTTAGATTTCCCAGATAGAGGCCTTTGAATTCAGAAGTGTGTCTTAGAGAGTTTTAGGATTGTTACCAAAGGCCACTAGACCTGCCTAGATATAGTATGGGGGGGAAAAAAAAAAAGATTTCCAATGGGCAATGAAATATTTCTGTTACTGATCTGGGAAAACACAATGAAAACAGCCAAAATAAGTAAATAATATGAGCTTACACACAAGGATAGTTCTTATTTCATATTAGGACAACCTAGCCATATATATTTTGACTAAAATTCAAGACTGGCATTGTCCCTCATTCCTCAGGTGGTAAACTTTCTGCAAGGATGTTATCCATTCTTAAGTAGTCAACTTGACAACTCAGTCCTGTTTTTACACAGCACAGACATTGTCAGATCTCTAGTCAGCTACTTCTAGGAACACTAAATCAACTGTGAAACTTGTAGATTTCCGAAACATGCTACCAGCTCTCTTGGGACAAAACGACGGTCTTCCTTCCAAAAGAAGACCGTTCTCTTGTCCCAACAGAGCTGGTCAGTAACTTTTACCAAAACCCAAAGTTATACTCCTTCATTTTGAGTTGGATAACCTTCATTCTGAAGGGATATAAACTGTATTTTACCTGGCACTTTGGTATTCTTTCTGGAAAAACATTTGTTTCCCTCTAAAACTTTGTTTCAGTTAATTTTCTGAGAGAAGTTTTGAATTTTCAAGTTAAGTGTCACTCACATTTTAATATATTTTAATGCAGAAAGAAGGGTCACATTGTACTGTCCTGTACATGTGACTAAGAATCGTATTTTTCTGGCTGGGCGCGGTGGCTCAAGCCTGTAATCCCAGCACTTTGGGAGGCCGAGACGGGTGGATCACGAGGTCAGGAGATCGAGACCATCCTGGCTAACACCGTGAAACCCGTCTCTACTAAAAAATACAAAAAACTAGCCGGGCGAGGTCGTGGGCGCCTGTAGTCCCAGCTACTCGGGAGGCTGAGGCAGGATAATGGCGTAAACCTGGGAGGCGGAGCTTGCAGTGAGCTGAGATCCGGCCACTGCACTCCAGCCTGGGCGATAGTGCGAGACGCCATCTCAAAAAAAAAAAAAAAAAAAAAAAGAATCGTATTTTTCCATCATCAGGTGCCACCAGTTATGTGCATTTGACAGCATCATACAGCTGACTCATTCAAGAGATGTCAATCTCTTTCATAGGCCATGGGAATTAATCAGCACAATAAGGAGTACAAACTCACATAACTATTATTAGCATGTGTGTTTCAAAAGAGCAAGGAGGTTGGGGCTGAGAGAAGTTATTCTCTTTCCATTTTCCTGAGGCTCTGAATCATGGCTCATTTGTATGAAGAAAGTGGAGGTGACTCTGGAATGATTATTTGTGAGAATGACTAAGTAAACTTAATAGATTCTCCAGATTATAGTTAAGAGATCTGACACACTGATTGATAAGGTTATTCAACTCAATCATTAAATGGTTTAAATGGTACATATGCAATAATTCAAAAAGCAAAAGAATACAACGAGCAGAGTCTAACTTGTCTTGCTGAGTAAATTAAAATTTAACAGAAAGGAGGCTTTTTCCACATCCACAGGAACCTCACTTACTGCCTACTCCTACAATGGCACAGAGATAATTCGTTCTCACAAGGTAAAATATTTTAGAAAAGACTTTGAAGATCGTCTCTAACTATCCCAGCGATCACAGAAATTTTCCTTTCCTCTTCCATTTGGGAAGGCCCCAGTCTATTAAGTTTCTCTTCACCCAAGGTCCAAACAGGTCTGGTAGCAGCAAATTAAAAAGGAGAGGAAATCCTCAAGTCCTACTGAGCATCCCTGGTAGAAATACATTATTCTCTTCCATTGGTTCACCCTGCTTATTACCTCTAGCTTTTAATTTCATGATATTGGTCCTTTCTCAGTTTCTGTATTATTTATAATACCTAGGAGAACCTAAATGTGTACACCAAGGATTAAAATAAGTTTCAAAAAAACCCCCGAAATACCCACCAATAGAATATATGCACATTTTTGCATTTATCTATAGGGTTTCAGAGAAAAAAGAAAGAGACCCATTAGAAAAACATTTTGGAATATGGTAACAAGGTATCAATGACGACAGTAAAAGTCTAATCCAGGCACTTTACATAGCATTAAAAGTAGGGGGAAGATTCCTCAAAAAGTTAAACAATTATACGACCCAGCAATTCTATTCTTAGGAATAGAATTCTGTTCCTATATTCCCAGAATTAAAAACCTATGTTAAACAAGAACTTATACACAAATGTTCATAGCAGCTTTATTCATGTCAAAAAATGGAAACAACTCAAATATCCATCAACTGATGAATGAATAAACAAAATGTGATCTATCCGCACAATGCATATTACTCAGTCATAAAAAGGAATAAGTACTGACTCATGCTATAACATGGATGAACCTTGATGATATTAAGTGAAAGACGTCAGACACAAAATGCTGATTTTCTATGATTCCACTTATATGAAATGTCTGGAATAGCAAATCCATAGAGACAGAATGAGGTTTAGCAGGTGTTGGGGAGGAAGAGGGGATCAGAGAGTGACTTAACTGTCAAAGAATACAGGTTTTTTTCTGGTGTGATGATGTTTGGGAATCAAATAGTGGTGATGTTGGTACAACACTGTGATTACAATAGTAAGTACTCCATTGTAAACTTTAAAATGACTAAAATGGTGAATTTTATGTTATATGATTTCTATCTCAATAAAGAAAAGTTGGGGGAAGGGCATGTTATGGGTTAAAATGAGAAACGAATGTCTAACAAGTTTTTATGAACTTTTATGCTTTGATAGTTTAAGACTATCCTAGGTTATAGTATGACTACTTCAAGAAAGATTCATTTCTTCTAATGAGATTCACGTGACTTTTAAATCCTTCATTTTTATTCAAATAAGTTTTTATTTATGTCCCTACATTATTATAAGAACATTATCATAATTACATAACTTCATTTTTTAAAGCTTCCTTTCCCTTTTAAGTAGGAAGAAGACTATTAAGTCTAAGAGACACTTATATCCATGCATTTTGGAGATACTCAGACACAGAAGACTGTCCTCTCTTACATATTCTACTTTTTGTAAACTAAAGACTTCAATTCAAGGCACAAGGAATCCCAAAGTTAAATCTCCTAAAACTATGAAGGTACCTCTAGAAGTAAATGGCTCTAACCTACAGATCTCATAAAGTTATTCTGTGTACTGAAACACACAAAGAAGATCAGCACTTTTTCTCACAAAATCTCTTCTCTGCCCAGTTGGAAACCAAGTCTAATCTTTATTTCTGCCATGAGATCATTTACACTTCCTAAAGTGTCAGGCTCAACGTTTCACCAGTCAGTGGTAGAATGACTATGCCAAATCAGTTTATTTATAACCACTTCGATGCTATTCAGTGGCTATATCAGAAACAAACCAGAGAAAAGAGGATGGGGTGAGGGTGAGCCAATAGTTAGGAAATAAAAAAGAAAAGGTATAATATTAAATCTTTTTAAGTCTTAGACCTCAATATCAGTCTGAATATATTATATTTCCCTTTGCTGGGCAGTAGTGAGGATTAAAAAGCCATTCTTTTCTGTCTTAAGATACAAAACTCCCTTCTATTTTGTTTTCTTGTGCCCATGGGCTTTTGGCTTTTTAGCATAGAACAAATTCCAATACTTAAGAGAATTCTGACTTTTTAACATGTAGAACAGCAATCTAACAGCCTGGATATTCAGCTTGAATGGAATTGCTCTTAAAATACTACTCCTCCTTTTTTTAATCATGGAAAAGAGAAACTGAGCCACCTCACTAGGCAAATTCAATTTTAGGAGGTGCAAGCTTGCCAGGATCTCAAATATCAGAGTCTGTACACCGAGTAATGTGTGGACAGGCAGAAGAACATCACATCTGAACCACGTCATTCAACACTGACATGTGATCCAGCCTAGGAATTAAAAAAGGGTAACCCATGTATGTGGTAGCCACTGATTGGTTGTCTGAAAATGGCTTAGAAACAACGGCCAACTATATTTAGTATATATCTTTAAAGGCAGGAAGTATTCCCTCAACCTTCACTCCCTGAAACAAAATTTTAAAAAGGCCTTTGCACTAGAGAAGAGGAAAGAACTTTAAGAATTGTCAAGAAAACTTTACACACATACACATAATATATAATTGTACACATAATTATGTATATATATAATTTAAAAATTTATTAAGAATTTTAAAACTGTAATTTAAAAATACACACGTAATTGTATACATAATTATGTACATGTAATTAAAACTTATTAAGAATAATTTAAAAAGAATCATGAATGCGTATTTTTTGAATTATTCTTTACATGCTTTTTGTTATGTTTGGAAATTTTTTTTTTTTTTTTTTTTTAAGAAGAAACAAACTTTAAAAGATACAGACCTGTGGTAGGAATAAAGTCCTCTAGTTAAGTTGGGAGCCAAAGTAGAGAAGGAAACACAGGTAAGACAGTGAGCAAAGAAGAAAGGAAAAAGGTAGCAAAATAAGCATTAAGACCAAATTTGAAACTGAAAATTTAAAATATAAGAGCATTAGTGCCAGTGACATAACATTGTTAAAGTTAAAATCTCATGTAAGAAGAATACTATAAAAAGGAAACTCCATCTTGTGATGGAGTCTCAAGTATATACTTTATAGGCAAATTTTCATTTAAAAATATAACGAAAGAAATATGCTTATAGAAAAAGGCAGGCCCAACATAGAAGCATCTTGGATAGAGCAATATCTCCACCTTGTGACTATTTAGGATATTGTTACTAAAATTTTAATAAAGCAGTGTTGCATTTTCGCAACTCTAGTTATATAGAAACCACTTTTTTTTTGTACTTCCCTCAGGATTGGAAGAAATTAAGCTGAAGAATTATGCTTCATACTAAACAGGTTTTACCACGTCCTAAAAAAAATTAGCAATATTACTTTCTAGAGCTTGGCAGGATAAAGAATGATATAACTTTCTCTTGAGAAGGGTTTGCTAATATCAAAACTATGGGATCTATGAAGTTTTAGACGTTATGACTTTAAAACCCAAAATATGTGAACTCTGATCTTTGAATTCACTAATGTCAAAGACATTTATGAAGTTACAGGGAGATCTAGAAGATAACTAATTCTTAGTCATGGGTAAACAATGCGTTAATGATCGTTCTCTGAATTCCCAGAACATTTCCATAATTAATTATTCCTTCAAGAGACATTTTTCAGTAATAAGTGCTACCTGTTGTGTAATATTTTTATTTTCTCCACTGGGCTTCAAATGGACAGCTTTAAATTTCTTAGCTTATAGTAGACACTTTAGAATTACTGTTATTAGAAAAAGTTAATTAAAAGATTATTGGTCAGGTGTGGTGGCTCACCCTGTAATCCCAGCACTTTGGGAGGCCGACTTGGGCGGATCACGAGGTCAGGAGATTGAGACCATCCTGGCTAACATGGTGAAATCCCATCTCTACTAAAAATACAAAAAAAATTAGCTGGGCGTGGTGGTGGGCGCCTGTAGTCCCAGCTACTTGGGAGGCTGAGGCAGGAGAATGGCATGAACCTGGGAGGCGGAGCTTGCAGTGAGCCGAGATTATGCCACTGCACTCCTGTCTGGGTGACAGAGCGAGATTCCATCTCAAAAAAAAAAAAAAAAAAGATTATTAAATAATGCTATTAAATATATAAAAATCGGATAATGCAGCCATATCTACTTTAGTAGCCTGAAGATCAGCTACTTGTAACAAGAGAATAAAGATTAATCACACAAATAGTTTTGAGTTTCTGTTTTGTGCAAGGCTCCATGGGTGATTCAAACACAGGATCCTAAGGCAAAATACTGTATTCTGAATGAGAGTTTGAAAACACAGGGCAGAAAGTCAGTACAGCATATTTTCCAGGATGCAAGAACAAAGTAGTTAAGGTTCTTACTACCCTCTGAATTCTCAATTCCTAATCATTTGTGAAACAGAGGATACAAATTGTCAATTTCTGATGAGCTATGGCCCTGAAAGTGTCATACATTCTGTAGCAGAGTAAGGTTTCAGCTATATTAAGAGCTAAGAGCAACCTTTACTAAATATCTGATGTAGGAATAGTACAGTATGTGGTTACATTAAACTTACCTCATACTGGACAGAACAAATATTTGCAAGAATACTTCAGTCTAACATTTGTGGGTGAAGTTTAGCAACTTACCTTCCATATGTAGGCAGCTTCATCACTTGAGCCACTGACTAAAAACTGGTCATCTGGACTAAGGCTGGATTTTACATAAAAGGTAGAGTTCTGGTGTCCATTGAAAATAGCCACTGCCAGAGGAAAAAAACCAAATTGGCTCTTGTTATTTCTAGTGGTCAAATGGATATAGACAGCATATATATTCTGGCAAGTTTTATCACTGTATTGCCTATTGAAGCAGATGGTCTAGCTTTATCCATCAAATACAAGGGAACTGGACACTGGCAGAAAAACAAAACCCTAGAAGGAGGCTTTAGATTAGATCCAATCTCATGAACTCAGTCTGAATACTTGGTATGAAAATGGCGATATCAAGAGAAAAAAATTTGATGGAAAACATTTCTTAAAAAAAGAATGCAGCCAATGTGCAACTGACAGTAAAACTTTGTAAGTTTTACTGTCTTTATAAGAAGGCCTTTAATAAGACCCTCTCTCTCCAGCCCAGGGTAGGATTTCTTCCATTGCATAATATATTCATCTAATTTCTCCTTAGACTTCAAGCCTCTTGAGGATAAATTTTATGTCTTACTTTCTCTTCACTAGATTTTATAGTGCTTTGAACAGAGTAGATCCTCACACATTTGTTCCATGAATAGGAAACAAACAAACAAAAAAGACAGTGAAAAGTATCATTTGAGTTCTGGAAAACTTACTACTAGCTTATCTGGGATGTGAGAATCATTTTAATCCAGCATTTTAAGTAGGCTGAATGGTGGAAGTAGCTAGTGGGGTAAACTATGTTCATATGCAAGGCACTAGATTAGGTTTAGCCTTCTCACTATCAGTGGCAAAAGGGCAGGTAACCCAATCTAGCATACATTCTTGATAGGTTCTTCTATCCTAAGAAGGTCAAAACCTGAGGCCTCTGACATTAGAACACTACTAGGAAATACAAGAGAAAAATCTCAATGTTTGGAGAATTTAAGGATACCTTTAGGCAGGAAAAAACAATCACACTCCAGACAGAAAAATATTAGTAGGGGACTTAACAGCTTTCCATAAGTGCTTACAAGAATCTCTTCCATTTTCTAGAATAAAGCTGGAAAAGAACTTTGTATTTATAGCTTTTAAGGAAAAAGCTATGCAGACATAGCAAATACTCCTCACATCAGATATTTTTACTGTGAAAGTGAGGCAGGATATGAATCAATTTGTATATACGTATTATCACTGCAAAATAAACAAGCTCCTTTATTCTGAACATTGTTTTAAAACTGTAATTTTTAATCTTCCTCAACTCTGAACTATGAATGGAAAACTCTAGCCTGAATTTCCCACTATACCTGTAAGGATTTATTGCCCTCTGCTGGTCTAAGAAAGGCTGGTATGATATGCACTGTAAATGTTTAAACCTTGCTAAAAATCCTCCTAAAATGCATATTGGCTTTAATGAGCTCAATTTAATCTTGCAAAGTCATCCTCATGAACATCACTTAATATAACACCATAAATACAAAGCATGGTAGATCAAGTATCAAATTCAAGATCCTTTCAGAAGTTTTGAAAAGGACAAGTAATTACAAGATGTTATACACACACACACACACACACATACACACACACGGTTGTCATTCAACTTTTTTTTTTTTTTTTAAGACAGGGTCTTACTCTGTCACCCAGGCTGGAGTGCAGTGGCAAGATCATGGCTCAATGAAGACTCAAACCTCCCAGGATCAAACGATCCTCCTATCTCAGCCTTCCGAGTAGCAGGACTATAGGTACATGCCACCACATTCAGCTAATTTTTTGCATCTTTGTCAAGATGGGGTTTTGCCATATTGCCCAGGTTGGTCTTGAATTCCTGGGGTCAAGCGATCTGCCAGCCTCGGCTTGGGTTTATAGGTGTGAGCCACCATGGCCAGCTGTCATTCAATTTTTAAGGAACAAATCGATCTGTTAATCTATTTACCTATCTATCCATCTGAGCAAATGAAATTAAATAGAATCACACAAAAGGTTTACTAAATTATTAGCGAAGTGTTTGATGGCAGGACACTAAACTCAAGGCCCTTTTCAGTGCCACACTGCAGCAAAAATTATATAGAAAGAGCTCTTGTACATCTGATAATATAATCAGGATTAGGTTTTATCTTTCAAGGAAAGATTTTTGATTAACTAAATTAGCAGTTCTCCAAGCTCAGATTCCATTAAGGAAAAGAGCAAAAGAAACACCTCTTCCCTTTTCTAAATACTATTGCTCTTGTTTAGAGAAAACCAGACCCAGTGCAAAGCATCAGAAATGCCGACTATGACACTGCCACCAATACTAAAGTCCTAATAAGATTGCTTAGAGTGACCTTTGGAAACTTCTGTAAGATCTCAGCTAAAATGACAAGTTCTGGGCCAGCACGGTGGCTCACACCTGTAATCTCAGCACTTTGGGAGGCTGAGGTGGGTAGATCACGAAGTCAGGAGATTGAGACCAGCCTGACCAACAAGGTGAAACTCCACCTTTACTAGAAATACAAAAATTAGCCAGGCGTGGGGGCGGGCACCTGTAATCCCAGTTACTTGGGAGGCTGAGGCAGGAGAATTGCTTGAACTCAGGAGGCGGAGGTTACAGTGAGCTGAGATCGAACCACTGCACTCCAGCCGGGGCAACAGAGGGCAAAACTCCGTCTCAAAAAAATAAAAAATAAAAGATAAAAAAAATAAATAAAATGACAAGTTCTGTACTTGAGATTTCTTGATTATCAAACCATTTCACTTTAGTGGAGACTGGGTAACTCTGAGGATTGGTTATGGAATTCAAAGTGTTTTTGAAAGATCTATAGATGAGGAATAACCAGGCTACTAAGATGTAGCTTAAGAAATTGATGTTCTTAAAAATAACATAACCCAAATAACTCTCTTAAAGCATGCCTGAGGCTAGTGATTTGGAAGAGGGAGGGGAGAAGATTAAAAAAAGAGGAAAGCATGCTTGAGAAACTTGGGTTTTCTTTTTAAAACTATCATTTATTAGTTGTAAGTATCAGATTCTATTTTTATAGTTTTGAGGGAAAAAAAAAAGGTGAAGCTGGGGAAAACATCTAGAAATAAAAGGGCCTCTCTTTAACATTAAGGAGAAGGCTGATAGGCCGAAACTATTTTGGGGGTCTGAGAAATTCAGTCCCCTAATTTTAACCAGCAGCCCCTAAAGAGGACAAAAGCTGAGCAGAAGTGCTTTTTCTACTCCACAGCTTATTAAATCCAAATTGAGAGAATTCTAAATATAGGCCAAAGGGTATAATTTCAGGAGATATTCTCTATTAAAATAAAATTAAGTCACCATGTAAAGCACAATTCAGCTTACTTATGAAATCACAAGGAATGTACACTTAAGAAATTACCACCGGATGTAATCAAAGATGCCAAAGTCCTCATGTGGCTTAACAAGTTCAGTTTAGAAGAAAACCCATTAAATTATCATTACCAAAAAAAAGCCCATAATGGTTTCCTGGTAAGAGAATTTGAATGACTAATGTCTTACCTGGAGAAGTCTTCAACCCAGTCATATTGAACATGTAGATGTTATCGTCTGTGCAATTAGCAAATAAAGTAGAGCCAGTGGAATCCAAAATCAGACTTGAATATCCTGGAAAAAGAAAACTTAAGTTAGCATGTCCTGATGATGGTGAGTAGATTCGAGGTTAAAACGTAGAGACAAAAATAGATCGTTCCTTAAGAAGAATCATCAGAATTCTTTGTCCCCAAAATATACACAAACCAAAAACATTCTTCTGAGTTTTTATCTTTTGAACTTCACATATTAGAAATTTTCATATCAATGTTACTGGAAACTAGCCTAATTTTTTTTTTTTTTTTTTTTAACAAAAACTCATATCTCCCCCAAAAGACCTATACAAAGGCTTACCAAGTTTTCGAGTGCTGCTACCTGGGTACAGGAAAGACTTGGATGCTATGGGTTCTTGTCGATAAGCAGTATAATTCTTACGTAAATCCCATACTTTGATTATCCTAAAAACCAAGGCAGATAAATATTTTGTAGACCTTCTTCCAACCCCAAACAACTTCAATTATACTAAATGTGCAATGACTTTTAATCTAACTCTTCTGGCACATTAGCTAGGTACAGTGAGGATACTTCATTGGGAAACAAATCAAACTATCTTACACTGTTGTCTCCAATACCAGGCTTATAATTCTGACAGAACGGAAACAGATGTGATTTGACCCAGTGATGGGTTACTGGAGTTTACTCTAAGGGAACGGAAAAGGAAGATGAAGGTTGAGTGCCGATAGTAATTGTTCCATTGTTTTTAGAAAAAACACTTCCTAAGCCTTAATATTCTGCATATATCCTTTGATATCATAAGTAGTAAGTTCTGTCCCTGTGGTTACATCTCCATACATAACTCCTTAAATAATCTAAACAAATTGTTCTGTGAAATAAAGTATTTTTTCATTTCATCTACTGAGATAATTGTCTTAACCCTCTACTTCTAGCATGAAAGCAACTTGAAAACACAGACCTGATAAGAAATGACAGTATTCTTGGAAACAAACAGAGCAAGCTTTCAGTCATTCACAAGCAGAACTAATAACCTTTAGATAATCCTTCATTCCTGCCTGATAATTTGGTTCAGAGGGTTTTAGTGCCCAGAGGACACAATGGAAATCCTAGTTTGGTAAGCCATCATATTCTAAATTAAAAATTTTAAGGGAAGGATGCCTTGAGAGATATAATAAGAAGGAAGCTTAAAAAGAAAGCGTCTCCATTTGCAAAGAATTTATATTCTACAAAGCAACCAACCAACAAGCATCACAGAGCAGACTTATTTGGAAGCCAAGAATTCAGACTAATCATGGATGATAGGTATGTGAAAGTCATTAGGCCTTACTATCATCAATCTAGTTAGATTACTCCCAGAAATGTTAATTACATCCCCAGAATCAGATTTCTTCTTTTAGGATATTCTTAAACCTGAAAAAGATAAAACCCGAAGTAACAGAAATTTTACTCTTCAAAATGAGAATTAGTGACTAAATTATATTGCATAAGGCAAGCAAGCTACCCAGCCAGCTTTTCTAAGATAGCAACAGCAGCTACCACTGCTCTTACGTGCTAGATAATGTGTTAAGCGTGACACATGTATTCTTTCATTTAATTATCCTTCAAGAGTCCTTCAACTAGGTATTTTCCAGTGTGATCTACAGTTCCTTTTCTCATTTGGGGTACTTGCTATGTTGATAGCTGAAAGCACACACATTCAATTATAATGAGACTATGTGACTGTACCATCACAGCTCATAAAAAAGATCTCGTCGGAAGAAATAAGAAATAGACTCTTACCCATCCACAGCTCCTGCTGAGACTAATGTATTCTCGTCTTGAAAGAGGACCACAGTAACACTTTGCTGGAAATCCTGATAGCACAAGAAAAGAAAAAGATTCTATCTTGAGCATCATAATCTTTACCATCAAGAGAACGAGGTGCTAAAAAACAACTTGTCTCCCCAGACTGACTTAGATGAAGTCTTCTCTAATGAGCTCAATCAGATATATATGCTGACCAAGAGGTAATTTTAGCAAGGATCATTAAGTTTTAGTATATAATACTTCAACTTGTACTCAAGAAACAAACTGGTGACTAAAAGATTTTGCTTGTCTGAGCCTACTGCATCTAGTTAGACTCAGCCCTACTAATATGCTGTGTGTACCCTTAGGAAACTTATTTAACTTTCTTGTGCTGGTTTAACCTCTAAAATGTTGCTCTACCTAGATTATCATACAGGAGTATCAAAAGAATTATGAATAAAAGATTATTACATGCTCTCTGAAAAAGAGGCCCAGTGGAGTCTTACCTCCTAATTGCTATTACCTAACAAGTTATCTTGGCTCAGAACCCGATTAAATGTCTGAAATGTTACTCATTTTAACTTCATATGGCCTCCACTATCTGTCTCCATTCATGCTTGTGTCCTGTTCATGGTGTATAGTTTTAAGTCTTAATGTCTTAGCAGTCATACTTCCCCCAAAATATTAACTTGTACCCTACACACCAGGAATATAAAAAAAAATTAAAGTGAGAAAAAGGGCAATTTTTTTAAAGAAAAAGGATATATTATGGGCATTGTTTGAGCTCTGACTGTAAGTTATTAGAGTGGTACTATGTTCTACTCATGTGTTTCTCAATATATTTAATAATATTTTGTCAAATGCTTAAAAATAAGCTGGCCGGGCGTGGTGGCTCACACCTGTAATCCCAGCACTTTGGGAGGCTGAGGTGGGTGGATCACAAAGTCAGGATATTGAGACCATCCTGGCTGACACGGTGAAACCCCCTCTCTACTAAAAACACAAAAAATTAGCCAGGCATGGTGGCAGGTGCCTGTAGTCCCAGCTACTCAGGAGGCTGAGGCAGGAGAATGGCGTGAACCCAGGAGGCGGAGCTTGCAGGGAGCCAAGATTGCGCCACTGCACTCCAGCCTGGGTGACAAAGCGAGACTCTGTCTCAAAAACAAAAAACAAACAAACAAAAAACAAAAAACATATCTCTCTGTAGTTTGTATTACGAAAACAACAGGTATTCTTTCCCCATAGAAAACTGCATCACAGTACTTAATATGCTTCCTCAAACTACTCCTCCCCCACTTTTCCTAATGAATTCCACTATACTATAGGGGTGTGTGTGTGTGTGTGTATAGAGATTTTTAGGGATGAGACTCAGTAAGGTGAATTTTTAACATGTGCCTCAGGCAACTCTGATGCACATAGTATTTGAGGTGATGGCTATCTCAATTACCCTGATTTGATCATTATACATAGTGTACACCCCAAAATATGTACAATTATGTTATCAATTTTTAAAAATGTAGATATTGAAATTTTAAAAATAATAATCACTTGAAAGCTTAATGGCATGAAACATGATCTTATGTTTAATTCAATCTAATTATTTAAAACCAGAGTAAATTTAAAGATATTTATCAACAAGGCTACGTATATTTTAATTCCATCAATAATATAGGTAAATGTAATTATAATTCAGAAGAACTAAAAATTAGAATTTGAGAACCACAAATGTAGGCACTGAATAAGCAATAAACCATTGATATCAAATGAAAATCATGAAGATTCTCATTCACTTAATCAATAGCCTCCCATTTATTCTATCCTACAGATAAGATCTGCACACATGTATACATCTGTAAAACCTTACCACAGAAGGAGCAAGTCCTTTTGAATTCTGTTTCTTCTTGGGTTTTGAAGGGGTTTGCTTGTCTGAGGTATTGTGAGCTCCACTGATTTGATTCACTTGCCTATAAAACCCATCTGAAAGATATTCCAAGGAAATTTAGGTTTCAGGATTCTTACATGCTGAATACATGTGTACATAAAACTTCAATATTAAGTAATTTTTGACCAAATTGGTGAAATTAGAAGCCAGCAGAGCCAGCTACACTACATCTCCTGTGGTGAGACTATAATGTATAAAAAGGGAGAGATGTTTATAACAGCTTTAATAATTGCCAAAACTTGGAAACAACCAAGATGTCCGTCAGTGGGTGAATGGATAAACTGTGGTTCATCCAGACAATGGAATATTATTCAGCACTAAAAAGAAATGAGCTTGATAAAGCCATAAAATGACATGGAGGAAATGTGACTAGGGGAAGTAATAAGATCAGCGGTTGCCAGGGCTTAGAGGGAAGTAGGGATGAATAATTGGAGCACAGAGGAATTCTAGAGTAGTGAAACTATTTTGTATGATGCTACAATGGTGGACGCGTGTCATTACACATTTGTCAATATCCACAGAATGTGTAATACTAAGAATATATAACACTAATGTAAATTATAAACTCTAAGTGACAGCATGTGTTGATATAGGTTCACTGATTATATAACAAATGTACCACTCAGGCATAGGATGTTGTCAGTGGGGAAACTTGTGCATGGGCAGGACAGGGGCTATATGGGAACTCTCTATACTTTCTGCTCAGTTTTGCTGTGAACCTAAAACTGTTCTACAAAATAAGGTTTATTAAAATTTTTCAAATTAATTTTAATATATATTTCAAAATAGCTAGAAGAATGGGAGGCCAAGGCGGGCAGATTGCCTGAGGTCAGGAGTTCCAGACCAGTCTGGCCACATGGTGAAATCCTGTCTCTACTAAAAATACAAAAATAGCAGGGCGTGGTGGCATGCACCTGTAATCCCAGCTACTCGAGAGGCTGAGGTAGGAGAATTACTTAAACCCAGGAGGTGGAGGGTGCAGCGAGGTGAGATCATACTACTGCACTCCAGCCTGGGAGACAGAGTGAGACTTCATCTCCAAAAAAACAAAAAACAAAACACAAAAAACTAGAAGAGAAGAATTGTAATGTTTCCAACACACACAAAGAAAAATGTTTGAGGTGATGGATTTCCCAATTACCCTGATTTGATCATTTCATGTTCTATATATGTATCAAGATATCACATATACCCCCTAAAATATGTACAACTATGTTATCAATTTTTCAAAATGCAGAAACTAAAAAAATTTTTAATAAATTAACTAAACGTGAACACTGAGATAATCATCATCGTCTGCTTAATGGCATCACCAGACAACCATGAGTTTATGTTTGAATTCAATCTAATTCTTTAAAATCAGGCCGGGCATGGTGGCTCACACCTGTAATTTCAGCACCTTGGGAGGCCGGGGTGGGCAGATCACTTGAGGTCAGGAGTTTGAGACCAGCCTGGCCAACACAGTGAAATCCCGTCTCTATTAAAAAAATACAAAAATTAGCCAGGCATGGTGGCAGGTGCCTGTAATCCCAGCTACTCAGGAGGCTGAGCTAGAGGAATTGCTGGAACCCAGCAGGTGGAGAGTGCAGTGAGCCAAGTTCATGCCACTGCACTCTAGCCTGGGCAACGGAGACTCCATCTCAAAAAAAAATAAAAAAATAAAAAAAAAAATAAAAATTCTTGAAAACCAAAATAAATTTAAAGACATTTACCAGTGAGGCTGCATATTAATATTTTTAAGTCCATCAATAATGTGGGCAAATGGCATTATCATTCAGAAGACAATATGAGATAAATACGTGAGTGTAATACTTGTAACACTGACAAAGATTCTGAGATCTGGAACAGTGAGCAGAAATGGGGAATTATGAGTACAAGCCCCCTGGTGGTAATCAGATGAAATCACTAACTCTTTCACTCAAAATTAAGTACAGGGTAATCCCAAATCTCTCAGAATTAAAATCTAACCTTTTTTGTTGCACCTGGTATCCCAGACCATAATGTTGCCATCTCTTCCACCTGTACAGAATACAGCTGTGGAGGAAATAAACACATTATTGAGAGGTTAACAAAACCAGTAAATGACACATATATTTCAATTTAAATTTCCTAGACTATCTATTATGTGCTAGGTACTGTATCTGGCACTGGAGTCAAACATTTAAAAATATATAGCTCAATAACAAATAGGAAAAAGGATTACGAAGAGCTTGAGATACTAATGTCGAACCAAAACTTTATAGAATCACGCCTCTGTAAATTTTGTAAAACCCATATAAAATGTATAGTGGTTATAGTAAGAATGACAAGCAAGAGTCAAAATACGGAGTGCCTATTATTCTAAATGTTAGCTACTATCCCACGTTTTATACAAATTATCTCAATCCTTGCTATCAACCTTATTAGGTAGGTACCAAGAGAGGCACAGAGAGGGTAAGTAACTTGTAAAGGTATTCCTGGCAGTATGAATCAGCTTACACTCCAAACCTCTAAACTGTATTGGCTCAGTATAAAAATATGGACCAGATCCGAAGTTTGTGAAAGAGGCTGCCTCTGGGATGCAATGGGATTGGAGAAGGCACTATAGGAGAACTTCAATTTATCTGTAATGTTTTATTCTTTAAAAGTAAGCCAAAAAACCCCCTGCCTCCTGTGTGAAAGAGTGAGCACTTAAAACTAATCCACTTGCATTAGTTGTAAATGGGATAAAATACAAAAACAGCTACCTGAGGGCTCTGTGGAAACTGAATGAAAACATGCAATTTTGCTTACTGATACAAAATAGTTTACATATTTATGGGGTATATGTGATATGTGATATCTGCCTAGAATGTGTTATGATCAAGTCAGGGTATCTGGTATCCATCACCTTGAGTACTCATCATTTCTACGTGCTGGGAACATTTCAAATTGTCTCTTCTAGCTGCTTGAAATATACAATATTTTGTAAGGTGACAATAGTCAGGTATCGAACAATGGAACTTATACCTTCTATCTAACTTTATGCTTGTAGCCATCAAGCAACCTTTCTTCATTCCACCCTCACACCCACTCACTTTCCAGCCTCTGGTTATCTATCATTTTATTCTCTACCTCCATGAGATTGTTTTAGCACCCACATATAAGTGAGAACATGTGAAATTTATCTTTTGTGCCTGTCTTGTTTAACATAATGTTGATGTGAATGACATTTCATTCTTTCTTATGGCCAAATAGTATTCAATTGTGTATATACCACAATTTTTAAAAACTCTTATTTGTTCGTTAATAGACAGATTGATTCCATATCTTGGTTATTGTGAATAGTGTTGCAATAATGTGACTGCAGTTATCCCTTTGATACACTGTTTCCTTTTGGCTCTATACCCAATAATGAGACTGTTAGATCAATAGTAATTCTATTTTTTTTTTTTTTTTGAGAAATCTTACTGTTTTCCATAGTGGCTGTACTAATTTACATTCCCATCAATAATAGCCATTCTAACTGGGTTAAGATGGTATCTCACTGTGGTTATTAGTCATGTTGAGCAGTTTTTCACATACCTGCTGGCCGTTTGTATGTCCTCTTTCATGAAATGTCTATTCATGCTCTTTGCCTACTTTTTTTTTTTATTTTTTAGGACAGGATCTCACTGTCACTTAGGCTGGAGTACAGTGGTGTAATCACCGCTCAGGGCTCAGGTGATCCTCTCATCTCAGTCCCACCAAGTAGCTGGGACTACAGTAGGGCACCACCATGCCCAGCTAATTTTTTTGTTTTTCTTTGCAGAGCCAGAGTTTTGCCACATTGCCCAGTCTGTGTTTGCCTACTTTTTAATAGTTTGTTTTTTCTACTGTTTAATTGTTTGAGTTCCTTGTATACATTCTACATATTATTCCCTTATCAGACGTATTAGTTTGCAAATACTTCCCATTCAAAAGGTTTTGGCATGCAGAAGCTTTTTAGTTTAGTATAGTCTAGTTTATCTATTTGTTCTTACTGTCTGTGCTTTCAAGTTCTTGGCCATAAAATCTTTGCCTAAACCAATATCCTGAAGTGCTTTCCCTAAATTTCCTTCTAGTAGTTCTGTTTCAGGTCTTACATTTAAGTCTTTATAATCCATCTTGATTTTTTATTTTTACTTTTTTTGAGACTGAGTTCCACTGTGTCAACCAGGGTGGAATGCAGTGGTGCTATCTTGGTTCATTGCAATCTCTGCCTCCTGTGCTCAAGCGATTCTCAAGCCTCAGCCTTCCAAGGAGCTGGGACTACAGGCGAGCCTACCATGCCAAGCTAATTTTTTGTATTTTAGTAGAGGTGGGGTTTTGCCATGTTGCCCAGGCTGGTCTTGAACTCCTGAGCTCAGGCAATCATCTGCCTTGGCCTCCCAAAGTGCTAGGATTACAGGCATGAGCCACCATGCCCATCTTGATTTTCTTTAATATAGTGAGATAGAGGTACAGTTTCATTCTTCTGCATATGGATACTCAGTTTTCCCAGCACCATTTATTGTATGTTCTTGGTACCTTTATTGAAAAATCAGTTGGCTGCAAATATATGGATTTATTTCTGAATTCTCTATTCTGTTCCATTGGTCTGTGTGTCTGTTTTTACGCCAATGCCATGCTGTTTTAGCTATATTAGCTTTATTCTTTTTGCTTAGGACTGCTTTGTCATTTGGGTTCTTTTTGGCTCCACATAAATTTTAAGATTGTTTTCTCTACTTCTGTGAAAAATGATGTTGGTATTTTGATAGGGATTGCACTGAATCTGTAGATTGCTTTGGGCAATATGCCCATGGGAAAATAATTTTTCCCATCCGTGAGCACGAGGTCTCTTTCCATTTGTCTCCTCTTCAATTTCTTTGATTGGTGTTTTACAGTTTTCCTTGTAGAGATCTTTCACCTCTTTGGCTAAATTTATTCCTAGGTGTTTTATTTTTTTGTAGCTATTTAAATGGGATTGCCTTCCTGATTTCTCTCAGCTAATTCATTATCAATGTATAGAAATGCTATTGATTTTTGTACGTTGATTTTGTATCCTGTAACTTTTAATGAATTTATTAGATCTGAGGTTTTTTTTTTTTTTTTTTTAATGGTAGAGTCTGGTCCTGAACTTTCCTTTGCTGGAAGACTTATTATTGCTTTGATCTTGTTACTATTGATTTGTTCAGGTTTCCTATTTCTTTCTGATTCAGTCTTGGTAGGTTGTGTCTTGTAATCTATCCTTTTCCTCTAGGTTTTCTAGTTAGTGCATAGTTGTACACAATAGTTTCTGATGATCTTTTGTATTTCTGTGGTATCTGTTGTAATGTTTCTTTTGTAATGTAATACCACTGATTCTGTGGTATCAGTTGTAATGTTTCCTTTTTCAGTTCTGATTTCATTTAGACCATCTTTCTTTTTTCTCTTGGTTAGTCTAGCAAGTACTTTATTGATTTTGTTTATCTTTTCCAAAAACCAACCTTTTGTTTTGCTGACCCTTTTTCTTGCTTTTTGTCTTTATTTTATTTAGTTCTGCTCTGCTATTTATTATTTCCCTCTGTTATTCTGGGGTTTGGTTTGTTCTTGCTTTTCTAGTTCCCTGAGGTACACCATTAGATTCTTTTAAAGTCTTTCTGCTTTTTTGGTATAGATGCTTATTGCTATAAACTTTCCTCTTAGCACTGCTTTTATTGTATCCCATGGGTTTTGGTATGTTGGGTTTCAATTTTCATTTGTTTCAAGAATTGTAAAAATTTCCTTCTTAATTTCTTCCTTGACCCAAGTCATTCATAACCATACTGCTTAATTTCCATGTATTTGTAGTTTCCAAACTTCCTTTTGTTGTTGATTTCTAGTTTTATTCCATTGTGGTCTCAGAAGATACCTAACATTATTTCAGTTTTTAAAAATGTGTGGAGACTTGCTTTGTGTCTTAACATGTGGTCTATCTTGGAGAATATTCTGTTTGCTGATGAGAAGAATGTGTATTCTGTAGCCGTTGGATGAAATGTTCTGTAAATATCTGTTAGGTCCATTTGGTCTAATGTGCAGTTTAAATCCAATTTTCTGTCTAGATATCTGTCTAATGCTAAGTGGGGTGTTGAAGCCCTCAACTGCTATTGCACTGGAGTCTCTCTCTCCCTTTAAATCTAATAATATTGGCTTTATATATCTGTGTGCTCCAGTGTTAGGTATATACATGTTTAGAATTGATATATCCTTTGGCTGAATTGATTTATCATCACTGAATAACCTTCATTTCTTCTTACTGCTTTTGATATAAAGTCTGTTTTATCTGATATAAGTATAGCTATTCTTGCTTGCTTTTGGTTTCCATTTGCATGTAATATCTTTACATTCCTTTATTTTCAGTTTATATGTGTCTTCACAGGTGAGATGCATTTCTTGTAGGCAGTATATAATTAGGTCATGTTTGTCTATTTGCCCAGTCTGTATCTTCTAAATGGAAAGTTTAACATGTTTACATTCAGTATTATTGATATGTGAAGGCTTATTCCTAACTTTATTGATTGACTTCTGGTTGTTTTGTATATCCTTTGTTCCTTCCTTTCTCTGGTACTTTTTATCATTGTGGTTTCATGGTATTCTATAGTGGTAACATTTCAGTCTTTCCTCTCTCTTGTGTGTCTGCTTACCAGTGGTTTTTGTATTTTCATAATAGTAGATATTGTTCTTCACTTCCTGGTATAAGACTCCTTTAAGTAATTTTTGTATGGCCCATCTACTGGTGATTAACTTCCTCAGTTTTTGTTTGTTTGGGAAAGACTTTATTTCTCTTTTATTTAAGAAGGATAATTTTACTGGGTGTAGTATTCTTGGGTGGCAGGGTTTTTTTTTTCTTTAAGCATGTTAAATATATCATCTCATCCTCTCCTGGACTGTAAGATTTCTGCTGTGAAATCCGCTGTTAGGTCTGATGGGGTTTCTTTTATAGGTGACTAGATGTTTTTTCTTTGCTTTTAGACTTTTCACTTTGTCTTTGACTTTTGACAGTTTGACTACAGTGTGACATGGAAAAAAACCTTTTTGAATTATATACTTGTGGGGATCTTGGAGCCTGTTGTATGTGGATATATAAATCTCTTGCTAGACTTGGGAAGTTTTCACCTATTATTTTGTTAAATAGGCTTTCTAACTCTTTCATTTTATCTTTGTCTTCTGGGACACTGAAAATTCATATATTTGGCCACTTTATCGTGTCCCATATGCCATGAAAGCTTTAGTCATTCATATTTATTATTTTTTCTCTATTTTTGTCTGATTAGGTTATTTTAAAAGATCTTCAATACTTCTTCAAGTTCTGAGATTCTTCTGCTTGATCTAGTGCATTGTTGAAGCTTTCGAAGGTATTTTGTATTTCATTCAATGAATTCTGTAGTTCCAGAATTTAGCTCTATTTTATAATACCTATCTCTTTGGTAGATTTCTCATTCATTCCCTTAATTATTTTTCTGTTTCTTTGTATTGTCTTTCAGAATTCTCTTGTATCTCACTGAGCTTCCTTAGTGTCAATATTCTGGATTATTTTTCCAGGATTTTGTGAATTCCTTTTTGATTGGGATTTGTTGCTGAAGAATTAATGTGTTCCTTTGGATGTGTCACATATACTTGCTTTTCGATTTCTCTGTGTTTTTATGTTCATATTTGTGCACCTGGTGTAACAGTTGCTTCTTCCAATTTTTTGAATTTGGTTTGTAGTGGAGAACGTTTTCCTGAAGATGTATGTATGGTGATGGTTGGAAAGGATACTTGGCTTTGGTTCTGGATGCATGCAGTAGCATAGTCTCTATCATTCCTTTTGGCCATAAATACAGTCAGTGGTATCTGTGGTTTCATTGGTAGATTAGAGTTTGGTTGTTAGTGCAGACTGGTTAAGTTTTGCCAGAAATTGAAATACCAGGTAGGCCAGTCTTCAGGCCCCAGTGGTGGCAGCAGTGGTCTGAGCCTGCTTGTCCTTTGGCTCCAAGGCAGCATACACTGGCACTGGTGTTAATGGATCCACACAGGCAGATTCTTGGGCCTTCAGATGGCTTACTCAGGTATTAGAAATGGCAGCAGTGGGCCAGGTAGGTGGGCAAGTTCTTGAGCCCCTGGGCAGCAGGTGTGGAGTGGTGTGGGTGATGACAGTAGCAGTGATGGAAAAATCCCCTGGAACCCAAGTGTTCCATACTAGTGCTGGCAGTGACTGTGACAGGTTGGGCAGGCCAGTCCCCAGACCTGCAGGTTGCACGTACAGGTTGATGCCAGCTGTGGTGGTAGCAGCAGATTGAGTAGGCCCAACTTCAGACTCTAGGAAGAGTGCTCAGGCACCACTGGTGATGAACTGAACTGGGCAATCCTCAGGCTTCCCAGATGGTGTGCTTGGGTAGTGGTGGGTATGAAGCTAGGCTGGGTAGAACTGCCCTCGGTCACCCTGGTGGTGCCTGCAGGTGCTGGCTATGGAAGGCAGGGGTGGGGTGATTCCCCAGGCTTCCGGTGGAATGCTCAGGTAAGGGGCAGCAGCAGCTATGCTGCAGTACTGACATGGAGAGTGGGGTTGCTTTCCCTGGGAGTATCCATAGGCAGGCAGTAAAGGGACTGGGCTTCGCTTATACCTCTGCCCTGCGGCAGCTCAGAGTGGTGGTGGTTGCAGGCAGTGGAATTTGTCCTCAGGAAGCATGAAAATGTGCAGCTGCCCCTCCACTCAGGGGAATGAGGTTGCTGTGTGTGGCTCCTAATTCAGCCTGGGTGGCAGGGCAGGACACAATCTGGTGGGGGCTAGGCTCTGAAAATCAAACTGTGTTACAGCTGCTTAGGACTTGGAGGTTTGTGAGACCCAGTATGATATCTCTCTGGAGCAATGCCTTCATGAAGTCTCCACGCAGCTCCCTATGTTAGTCTTAGGGTCCATGAGCATCAAGGGGGTCTCCCATGGCTATTATTATTAGGGTTCACAGTGGGTATTTGGGCTGCTGGGTGTCTCACTTCCTCTTTCCCTGCATAGGAAGCCTCTGCAGATTCCTAGCTGATCCCAGTCAAATAGGCTGCTTTTGTCTCCTTCCTTGCTTCCAGAGCTGCTTGTCACTTCCCTGTTGAATCCCAGTGTTCTCTCTTAGATGATCTATCTGAAGTGTGACTATCTACGATCTCACTCTCACTATAATATCTCACTATTTTGGTTCCACTCTGTGAAAGAGGTGAGTGCCAGATGCATCTAGTCAGCCATGTTGAAACCATTCATCTAATTCAGCACTTTTTAAGTGTCAGGCACTATTCATTCCTTTTAACAGCTTTGGTTGTACAGACTCTCACTCAGGTTCATTTTCCCCTCTTTTGTTGGAATTTGTTGCCTAAAATAGAAACTCTTGTTTGGGGATAAAATTTACTCCTCCCTTTAAGTTACCACTTTCCTCCTTTTTTTTTTTTTTTTTTTTTTTTTTGAGATAGTGTCTCGCTCTGTCACCCAAGCTGGAGTGCAGTGGCATGATCTTGGCTCACTGCAACCTCAGCCTCCCATGTTCAAGCGATTCTCCTGCCTCAGTCTCCCAAGTGGCTGGGATTATAGGCACGTACCATCACACCCCGCTAATTTTTTATATTTTTGGTAGAGACAGGGTTTCACCATCTTGACCAGGCTGGTCTTGAACTCCTGACCTCAGGTGATCTGCCCATCTCAGCCTTGCAAAGTGCTGGGATTATAGACATGAGCCACCAAGCCCAGCTCACTTTCCTCTTAAACATACAATTTTTGGAGGAGAGTCAACATCTTTAGCAAATGACTGGCCTGAGATTAAATTACAGGGTTTTTTTTTTTTTTTTTTTTTGTGGTTTTCCTTGAGGACAGCCAAAGTTGCAGCATTAATACCAGGCAGCTAAAATGCAAATTAAAAAATCTGCCATCTTTCAAGCCAGAAGAACCAGGAAAAGGAGACTGGGAGCAACAAGAACAGTCAGAGAGTGAGGGGATGGGGAAAACCTGGATACAGCTAGAGAAAGGGAACCCATGGAATTATGATTCCATGTTTAAACTCAGTCCAAGTCTCTGGCTAACCCCTGTACAATATGGGCAAGAGAAACTGAAAGCAGTTTACAACTGAGGCTTAAACTAAAGAAAATAATTGAGATAAGATCCACCGTCCTCCTGTAGGTGTGATAGTCTTCAATTTGGATCTAAACAAGTGAATTGCCTGTTAAAAAAGGAACACCAACTCTTTTCTAAGCAATATAACAGAATCTAGAATCCATCATACCATTCGCAATGTCCAGAATATAATCTTAAATTACTTGACTTACAAAGAGCCAGGAAAATGAATTATTCTCAATGGAAGCCAATCCCAAGATAATCCAGATGTTGATTTATCAGATAAGGTTGTAAAGGATACATAACCATGTTAAATGAGTTAAAGAAACATACATTTGGCCTGGGCAACATGGCAAAACCCCATCTCTACAAAAAATACAAAAATTAGTCGGGTGTGGTGGTATGCACCTATAGCCTCAGCTACTTGGGAGGCTGAGGTGGGAGGATCACTTGAGCCTAGGAGGCAGAGGTTGCAGTGAGCAGATTTCACCACTGTACTCCAAACTGGGTGACAGAGTGAGACCCTGTCTCAAACAACAACAATAACAAAAAAAAAAAAGGAAGAAAAAAATATATACACTTGCAATCAATAAAAAGATGATAAATCTCAGCAGGAAACAAACAAATGAAGGTCAGGCACCGTGGCTCATGCCTGTAAACCCAGCATTTTGGGAGGCTGGGTTGGCAGATCCCTTGGGCCCAGAAGTTCAAGACCAACCATGGGTGAAACTCTATCTCTACAAAATATACAAAAAGAAATTAGCCAGGCATGGTGGCATGCACCTATGATCATGCTACTGCCCTCTAATCTGGGCAACAGAGCAAGACCCTGTCTTTAAAAAAAAAAATAAGAAAATTTTAGAACTGAAAACCAGTATCTGAAATGAAAAAATTCACTGGACAGGCCTAAGAACAGACTGGAGAAAATTGAGAAAGTGAACTTTAGGACAAATTAATGGAAATCATTCAATTTGAAGGAGAGAGAGAAAAACAGAACTGAACATTATGTTAAATTAAAGAAGCCCGTCACAGAAGATCACATATTGTATCATTCCATTTGTATGGATGTGTATAATGGGCAAATCTATAGAGACTGAAATTACTATAGTGGTTGTATAGGGTTGGAAGGAATGAGTGAAAGTACTGCTAACGTGTTCAAGTTTCTTTTTGGGTTGATGAAAAGATTCTACATTTAGATTGTGGTGATAGCTGCACAACTCAGTGAATAAACTAAAAACCACTAAAACGTGCACTTTAAATGGATGGATGTTATGACTTTTTCAGTTTATCTTAAATTTAGGATAACTGAAAAAAAAGAAAACCTCAAGGACGCATGGGATAATTTAGAAAAGTCAAATATATGAGTAATTGAAAAAATATATATACATATGAGTAATTAAGGTACCAGAAGAAGCAGGGAGGAGAAAGAATATGAATAAACCAGGCAGAAAAAATATTTCTTTCTTTTTTTTTTTTTTGAGTCAGAGTCTCGCTCTGTTGCCCAGGCTGGAGTGTGGAGTGCACACTGACGATCTCAGCAAACTGCAACCTCCACCTCCCAGGTTCAAGCAATTCTTCTGCCTCAACCTCCTGAGTAGCTGGAGTTACAGGTGCCCACCACAACACCTGACTAATTTTTGTACTTTTAGTAAAGACGAGGTTTCACTGTGTTGGCCTGGCTGGTCTTGAACTCCTGACCTCAGGTGATCTGCCTGCCTCAGCCTCTCAAAGTGCTTGGATTACAGGCCTGAGCCACCATGCCTAGCCCAGAAAAAATATTTCAAGAAATGATAGAAAAATTCCCTATTCAGTAAAAAGGAATTTACAAATACAAAAGGCTCAGCAAGCTTCAAATAGGAAAACTGTGAAGTGAACCATGACTAGACATACCACAGTCAAACTGCTAGAAACCAAAGACAGAAAATCCTGAAATTAGTTAGGAAAAACAGCATATTATATACAGGGAAATAATTTTAACAACCACAGAGTTTTCAATGAAAGCAGAGATGATAGTGGAACATCTTCAGGCAATGAAAGGAAAAAAAGCTGTTGACCCAGAATTTCATATCCAACAAAAATGTCCTTCATGAATGACAACGAAATAAGGACATTTTCAGATAAAGAAAAACAAAGGTAAATTATTACCACCAGACTCGCACTATAAGAAATGTTAAATGAAGTTATTCAAGGAAATGATACCAGAGGAGAGGAAAAAGATGGCATTGCCAGGGAGAAATCATGAGTTTAGGAAGGAAATTGTGGGTTTAGTTTTTGCTATGCTGAATCTGAAGTACTTGCAGAAAGGTTAAGGCTAGGATTATAGATCTGGGTCAACACAAGCAGAATGAAAAACAAAACAAAACTGGTACAGATGAAACTGTCCAAGAAGGTATAGGTTGAAAGCAAAAAAAGGCTAAACACCAAATCCTGGGCCTTGCTAACACTTCAAGCTAGGTAAAAGCAACTATGAAAGAATAAAGAGAAAGCAGAAGGAGTACCAGAGGGAGTGGGATATCACAGATTCTAAGCAAATACTTTTACTGGAATTTTATAAACACTAAAAGTGTAACATATTATAAACACTAAAAGTATAGCATATTATACAAGCAGAAGAAAACACCTGGAAAGTTTCATGCTTTCTGATAATTAGATAATAACCTTAGCAAGAGTGATTTCAGGAAGAGGGCTAGATGTGGAAAATAGATTAAACCAAATTAAAGGAGATGGAAAATATGTAACAGTAACTAAAAGAGAACACAGGGTTAAGATATTTGGGAAAATAGGTCACAGGCATTCTTGAGTCTTTCCTAAGGAGAAGCAGCCAATAGAGAGGGAGAACTTGAAGATACAGGGTAGTGGGGATACATGCGATGGGGGAAGGTCTTGGGAAGAATCAAGAATGTTTCTCAATTTTAGCTACACATTGGAATCCCTTGAGGAACTTTAAAAAAATAAATGCCTGGCCCACTTCCAAGAGATTCTCATTTAATTAAAACTTGAGAATGATGAGAAAGAAGGTTCAAATATAGGTAAGTTTGTAGGAGAGGAAATAGAAATACATTTACAATCAATTTTAATTTTCCACTAAGTTCTAATACTTGCCCTTTTGCCACACAAAGCACTTATCCGAGTCCATTTTCTTTGCTTTTAGTTGGTAGATACTTAGGGAAGGCAAATTCCATTAGTATGACTATGCCCAGTTAGGATTATTTGTATCCCACCCAGGTAGGGTGGGAAGAACTGGACCAATGATCTTTTCTACCATGCTACCTACAAAAACCCCCACAAAACACTAAGTATTTATATAATTCCCTGATAGATTATAGACAGATCAATTGATTTAATTTATTTTGAGACTGGGTCTCACTCTATTGCCCAGGCTATAGTACAATGGCACAATCATAGCTCACTACAGCCACAAACTCCTGGGCTCAAGCGATCCTCCCACCTCAGCCTCCCAAGTAGCTCAGACTACAGGTGCATACCACTGTACCAAGCTAATTTTTTATTTTCTTAGATATAGGGTCTCACTATGTTATCCAGGTTGGTCTTGAACTCCTGCCTCAAGCCATCCTTCTCAGCCTCCCAAGTTGCTGGGATTATAGGAATGCGCCACCATAATGAGCTCAGATTAAAAAAAAAAAGCATTCATATTTCACCTCACTTTTATGTCTACAATATTTTTGTGACCTAAATAGAATAGGTATTTATCTCACAAAACTAGAAAATGAAGGCCCAAGGAGGTAAAAATCACTTTGCCCAAGAGTCCAGAATAAAACAAAGGGCTTCCATGTTTAGTTGCAAAGGTTTGTCCTATAAGAGGGCTTATGGCTGATGGAGTGAATAGAGCTATTATCTGTTCTGTTTTACCAAAGCAAACCACAGGGCTTGGGAGTAGTATCCGATCAGATTAATTTATACTAGGGCACCTATGGACTACTGAAAGCCATGAAAAAAGCCACCTGCCCCAATCTCTAACTCAGTGCCTTTTCTTCTACAGCTCATTGTCATAAGCTGGTTCACATGCAGAGTTGTAAAAATTAAGCAAAAGGACCGAAAAATATGATGCTTTCCATATTCTGTAGTTAGGTAAATTTTCATTATCTTAACATTATTTTTACAAACTCAGAGTGAACTCTGACACAGGAGTGTAGAAAACTAGAACACAAGCATACCTAACTACTTAAATATGTTAATAAAGTTATGCAGAAATAAGAAAAATCATGCCATAGTTCCCCTTAAAGGTTCCAGTTTCAACTGCAACCACAGTAGATTAAAACTGACTTTCTTAAAAGTCCAAGCCAGGCTGGGCATGGTGGCTCATGCCTGTAATCTCAGCACTTTGGGAAGCCAAGACGGACAGATCACTTGAGATTAGGAGTTCGAGACCAACCTGGCCGACACGACAAAACCCTGTCTCTACTAAAAATACAAAAATTAGCTGGGCGTGGTGGCGCACGCCTGTAATCCCAGTTACTTGGGAGGCTGAAGCATGAGAATTGCTTGAACCTGGGAGGAGGAGGTTGCAGTGAGCCGAGATCATGCCACTGCATTCCAGCCTGGGCAACAGAGGGAGACTTTGTCTCAAAAAACAAACAACCAGTCCAAACCAGCTTAACCTCCTAAATGGCTCAGGTGAATAAATGAAAACACTTGATTTTTAAAATAGAGTATTTTTTTTAAGTGATAAAGGAGATTATAATGTCTGTCACTATTATTCAGAGATTAAAGTCAGATTACTTCAGAGACTCCTTTGAAATAAATGTTTGTTGGTCTATTAAAAAAAATTTATTTACTGAGAAGCAAATGGAAGAAGAAAACAAAACAAAAAACAGAAATGAAGAGCTTATTCAGGCACCACTGATACATTTTTCCCTAGCTGCTACAGTACTGTGCTGTGTTATATCACTCTTAAATCTTCCTTGTCCAATTATAACAATAAAATAAACATAGGAAAATCAATTTTAAGTAATAGTTCAAAACATAATAGAAAATTGGACCATTTGGCCGGGTGCGGTGGCTCACGCCCGTAATCCCAGCACTTCAGGAGGCTGAGGCAGGTGGATCATGAGGTCAGGAGTTTAAGACCAGCCTCGCCAAGATGGTGAAACCCTGGCTCTACTAAAAAACAAAAATTAGCTGGCTGTGGTGGCGGGCTCCTGTAATCCCAGGTACTTGGGAGCCTGAGGCAGATGACTGCTTGAACCCGGGGGGTGGAGGCTGGCTTGAACCCGAGGGGTGGAGGCTGCAGTGAGCCGAGATCAAGCCTCTGCACTCCAGCCTGGGTGAAAGAGCGAGACTCTATCTCAAAAAACAAACAAACAAACAAAGAACAAAAAACAGGCCATTTAAACCAAATACATGATAAATTTTTAGGGAGAAAATCATGTTCAGTTTATCAGCCTTATAGCTCATTTAGATTTTACAAGTAGAGTTAAAGTAACTCTGTTTTACAGAGTTAATGAGTGCCCAGTACAAGATTTTAACTTCAATGAACAATCAAAGTTAAACAATGGTATTGTAGCTATTTATAAATCTTCACCTTATGTGCAAGATTATAGAAAAATTTACCAAAGACTGTTGACTTTCAGAGACAAGCTAGAGATAATGTCCAGAAGAGTGGGCCTAAAACCAATTTAATTTTATTAAGGTTTTCAGTCATATTAGAATTTTAATCACCTGGCTGGGTGCAGTGGCTCATGCCTGTAATCCTAGCACTCTGGCAAGCTGAGGCAGGTGGATTGCCTGAGCTCAGGAGTTCTAGACCAGCCTGGCCAACATGGTGAAACCCCATCTCTACTAAAAATACAAAAAAATTAGCTGGGCATGGTGCTGCACGCCTGTAGTCCCAGTTACTCCAGAGGCTGATGCAGGAGAATCACTTGAACCTGGGAGGTAGCGGAGGTAGCAGTGAGCCGAGATGGTGCCACTGCGCTCCAGCCTGGGCAACAGAATGAAACTGTCTCCAAAAAAAGAATCTTAATCATCTATGTAGGTCAAGTAGTAACTTTGATAGGGAAAAGGGTAGAAACAATTACAGGTTCTTATTTCCCCACTGTAAAGAAGGTTAAGGAGATGAAAGAGGATAAGCACAAACCTACCTTTCTCAAACTTAGAAAAGGCAACTGACTTGAGGCTGCACTGATGACCTTTGCACGTTCCAATCAGCTCACCAGCTTTCACATCCCAAAATTTGGCTGTTTGATCACCTGCTGCTGTAACCTTTCAAAAATAAGGTAAGCACAATTTAACAAAGCAATCCCTTATCAGTATTTACCCAGATCCTAATGAAATAAAGTCACTTACAAGTTTAAGTTCACCAGGAACCCAGGCCAGGTCAAAGACGGCATTCCAGTGAGCCATCCATTCTAAACAAAGAAAATGGTAAATGTGAAATGTCTAAATTGTATTCTGTGGTAGCCATATTAATAGAAGTTTAAATGCCTGGAAAGCTGTAGTAGTAAAAAGATCAGTAGTCGATCATTAAGAGAAATACAAATCAAAACCACAGTGAGATATCATCTCATGCCAGTCAGAATGGCAATTATTTAAAAAGTCAAGAAACAACAGATGCTGGCAAGGCTGTGGAGAGACAGGAATAGTTTTACACTGTTGGTGGGAATATAAATTAATTCAACCATTGTGGAAGACAGTGTGGCGCTTCCTCAAAGACCTAGAACCAGAAATACCATTTGGCCCAGCAAACCCATTACTGGGTATATACCCAAAAGAATATAAATCATTTTATTGTAAAGATACATGCATGCATATGTTCACTGCAGCACTATTCACAATAGCAAAGACATGGAATCAACCCAAATGCCCATCAATGATAGACTAGATAAAGAAAATTTGGTACATATACACCATGGAATGCAGTGTAGCCATAAAAAGGAATGATATCACGTCCTTTGCAGGGACATGGATGGAGCTGGAAATCATTATCCTCAGCAAACTAATGCATGAACAGAAAACCAAACACTGTATGTTCTCACTCATAAGTGGGAGCTGAATAATGAGCACACATGGACACAGGGAGGGGAACAACACATACTGGGGATTGTTGAGGGGGAGCACGGAGAGGGAGAACATCAGGAAAAATAGCTAATGTAGCTGGGCGCGGTGGCTCACAACTGTAATCCCAGCACTTCGGGAGTCTGAGGCGGGCGGATCACGAGGTCAGGAGATCGAGACCATCCTGGCTAGCTCGGTGAAACCCTGTCGCTAATAAAAATACAAAAAATTAGCCGGGCGTGGTGGCGGGCACCTGTAGTCCCAGCTACTCAGGAGGCTGAGGCAGGAGAATGGCATGAACCTGAGAGGCGGAGCTTGCAGTGAGCCGAGATTGCACCACTGCACTCCAGCCTGGGTGACAGAGCAAGACCCTGTCTCAAAAAAAAAAAAAAGCTAATGCATGCTGGGCTTAATACCTAGGTGATGGGTTGATATGTGCAGCAAACCACCACGGCACACATTTACCTACATAACAAACCTGCATGTCCTGCACATGTACCCTGGAACTTAAAATAAGAAAAACAAAGATGCACACATAAAAAATCAGTAGTCAGCACCCTTTGGCATGAGCAAAGATAATTTGTGGACTCACAGAAATTACACATTCCCTTAATTACCACATGAGAACTACCATCTGCTGTCAAATTCCTTTCCATGAGTTCACTAGTAATATATTCCCTAAAATGGAATCTTTCTGAAACATATTCCAGTTCAAAAATCTTCATGATACTGGCTGGGCACAGTGGCTCACACCTGTAATCCCAGCACTTTGGGAGGCCGAGGCAGGCAGATCACTTGAGGCCAGGAGTTAACCAGCCTGGCTAATGTGGTAAAACCCCATCTCTACCAAAAACAAACAACCAAAAAAACAAAAAACAAAAATAAAAAGAACTTCATGATGCTCTCTGAATGGAATGTAAAATACTTTAGTTTGACATTCAACATTTTGCATTCTTTACTCTTTATCTTGGTTGCAAGCCTCATCTCTCACTGTTCTCGATATCTTATTCCAACCAAATTGGTCACTTCCTATTTTATTATATCCTATGCTTTTCCATCTTTAGACCTTTGCTAATGCTTTTCCCTTCACCTGGAGTACCCCCTTCCATTTCCACTGGTCTAAATACCATAGTCCAACCCAAATGCCCCATTCTTCATAAATTTTCCTAGCCTTCTTTACTACATGAGAGCTTTCTCTTTGACACCAGTGTGTTTTCTTTCTACTTCTGTATCATTTACAGCCTTTGTTTTATTTTAGTTATTTCAACACTTGACTTATGGGTTCCAAATTATCAGCTTCTTAAGGTTAGAAGAACTTTGCTTTATACCTGAAAAATGCTTGATCAATATAAATGTTTTAAAGCAACACTTCTCTAACCACATTAAGTGTTAAAGATTCAACTTTTTGAAGGAATTGTTTTTAATCCTAAAACGTATTTTTCTTAACTTTGAGTAAAGGCATTGTCATAGTTAACAGGTGACAGATAGGTAGTCCACCATTCACATCTAACCTGGTCCCTAAAAAGACTTAATCAGAAGTTAACATAATCGGGAATGTGTTATATATACTTCAGATGTTTGTCCCTTCCCAAATCTCATGTTACAATTTAATCCTGAAAGTTGGAGGTGGGACCTAATGGAAGGCATTTGGGTCATGGGGGTGTATGCCTCATGAACAGATTAATGCCCTCCCTAAGAGGTGAACAGATGAGTGACTTCTCACTCTATTAGTTCCCTGGAGAGCTGATTGTTAAAAAAAGAGCTTGGTACTACCCCTTTCTCTTGCCATGTAACCTCTGTATTCATGGGGTCCTCTTTGCTTTCTGCCATGAGTTGGGGCAGACTGAGGTCCTCACTAGATGTCTAATCTTCTAGCCAGTAGAATCATGCACCAAATAAACCTTTCTTCTTTATAAACTACCCAGTCTCAGTTATTCCTTTGTAGCAACACAAGACAGACTAAAACAGAATGTGTTCAAATAATAATATACTTGAGGATCTGTAAAGTTTTTTAAATGTTAAAACAAAAATTGTAGAACTAGACTTACCTTTGAAGCACTTCTTTCTGAAAGTTTGTGATTCTGTGTTATACAATCGAACAAAGCCTTCTTCATTGGCAACTGCTAGTACATGTTCCATATTGGGAGCTAAAGCACAAATAAAGAATAAAATATATGAAGAGTAACACACAAAAAATTTTTTTTTTTTTACATGGAGTCTGGCTCTGTTGCCCAGGCTGGACTGCAATGGCACGATTTGGCTCACTGCAACTTCCACCTCCTGGGTGCAAGTGATTCTCCTGCCTCAGCCTCCCAAGTAGCTGGGATTACAGGC
>NW_012110920.1:9085425-9086571 GCF_000951035.1 Colobus angolensis palliatus | reverse complement strand
GCTGGGATTACAGGCTTGAGCCACCGCGCCCGGCCTTCTATTAAATTCTTATGCGGGAACATCATACAAAATCCAGTGGTCAAAGAGCCAAAGAAAATAATATATGTCAATGAAACTACTATAGCCAGTAACATATTCACCAAATTTACTTTCTTTTTCCTTTAGTGCTGAAATTGTAGGAATCTAAAATGTTAATAGCAACACTTACAGTATCTTAAATTATATTAGAGAAATTGTAAAGTGAAGCGTTATGTACCTTCCCCTAGAAAACATTTAGTTAGCCCTGGCTAGTGGCGGTGGGTCAGGCAGTCTTTACAGGAGGTCTTGAAAAACTGGTAAATTTTCGCTGAATTTGGAACAGAGAACAGGAAACTCAGGGTGGAAGAAAAGTTTATTCTGCTTGGGTCAGAGATCTAACGTGCACTATGGTCCCACATAGTAAGACATCTTCAGAGATCTGTTTTTATCATACTGATTTGTGGTCAAGACATTTTAAATATATAAAAGAAACATTCATTCAACAAGTAATTACTGAAAACCAAATGTTTAATAAGCATTGGAGGAAACACTGAGTTTACAATCTATTGAAAGCATCTTAAATAATTAACAAACTCACATTTTAGGGTACTCTGAATTCTCACTTTTCATCAAAAGTACTATGTGGAGAATACATCCTAGCTTGACATAACCTCAGACAAATCTACACTTGTATGTTCACATACATAACCTGAAGGAATCAATAGAAGGGCACCAAAAAATTTAATCCAAATTTAATAATTAGTTCTGGGGCCATCATGTCACAATTTCAACATCAGATATCATTGTAAAGGAGCTGTTAAAGACCACTAAAAGAATGCAATAGGCTGGGCGCGTTGGCTCATGCCTGTAATCCCAGCACTTTGGGAGGCTGAGGCGGGAGGATCACGAGGTCAGGAGATCAAGACCATCCTGGCTAACCTGTGAAAGCCCGTCTTTACTAAAAATAAAAACAAAAACAAAACAAAAAAAATTAGCCAGGCATGGTGGCAGGCTCCTGTAGTCCCAGTTACTCAGGAGGCTGAGGCAGGAGAATGGCGTGAACCTGGGAGGCAGAGCTTGCACTGCGCCACTGCACTCCAGCGTGGGCGACAGAGCAACACTCCGTCT
>NW_012110920.1:9049873-9085375 GCF_000951035.1 Colobus angolensis palliatus | reverse complement strand
GGTTGAAATGAAGATGATACAATCCAAAAAACCTGGGCGACAGAGCAACACTCCGTCTCAAAAAAAAAAAAAAAAAAAGAATGCAATAGTTATGTTGAGTTCACAAGTATTAACGTACAGAATAAGTGTACAAAAACAAAAGCCTCTGTTCAAAGGTTACGTAAATATACATGTTTTGGAATTAAAAAAAAAAATCAACTGCAAAATGCAAACCCAAAAGGGACTTTTGAACAACTTGGTTGAAATGAAGATGATACAATCCAAAAAACCTGCAATTTTTTACAATTAAACAATGACTTTAACTCTGCATCACTGCCTACAATTAACATCCAAACACCAATGAATGGTGAGTGATTGGTCCTTGCCTACTCCTCTACTTCTGCAATCCCTGCAATACACACTTCACTGATGAACCACCCTAAGCTACTTTTGGATCCTTATTGTGTTACGAACATGAAGCTGTAAAGCTTTCCTCCACAACACATTTGGGAAAAGTTATTATTTCCTCACTGTACAACTTAAGCCCCTGGAGTTACATGCACATATTCCAAGTAGTATACAAGAACCTGAGAGTTTTCAGAGACTAAATTTCCAGATACAGTAGTCACCCCTCACCTGTGGTTTCGCTTTTCATGGTTTCAGTTGCCTATGGTCAATGATAGTCTGAAACTATTACATTGAAAATTCCGGAAATAAACAACTCATAAGTTTTAAATTGTGTGCCATTTTGAGTACCAAGAAAATTTCACTGTCCTACCCTGACCTGTCCAGGGATATGAATCATCCGTGTCCAGAATATCCATGCCATATACGTTACCTGCTCTTTAGTCACTTAACTGCTTTGTCTGTCACATAGTTGGAAAGTCAGTAGTAGCCTAATGTTAAATCATAGTGCCTGCCTACGTCATTCATCTCACTTCATCTCATCATGTTGTAGGTATTATATCATCTCACATCATCACGAGAAGGGCAAGTACAGTAAAATGAGATATTCCGAGAGGCCACCTTCACATTAACTTTTATTATAGAATATCGTTATAATTGTTCTGTTATTATCAGTTATTGTTAATCTCTTACTGTGCCTAATTAAACTTAATCATAGGTATGTGTCTGTATAGTAAAAAACACAGCATACAAAGAGTTGGGTCTTGGAACATATCCTTCAAGGATAAGGAGGTACTATTGTACTCAACTATGATATACAGTCACATGTCATGTAATGGCATTTTGGCCAAAGACAAACCGCATACACAATGGTAGTCTTACAAGATTATAATGAAGCCTAAAAATTTCTATTGTGTCTTAGTTTTTAACAAAAGGTTCGAAAAGTTAAGAAGAAGAAAAAAATTTAAAATAAAAAAACTTATAGAGTAAGAATATGAAGAAATAAAATATTTTGCACAATTATACAATGTGTCTGTGCTTTATGCTGTTACCACAAGGGTCAAGAAGTTAAAAAATTTAAGAGGTTTGTAAGTTTAAAAGTTACAGTAAGCCTAAGGTTAATTTATTATTGAACAAAGTATTGTTTAATCAATTTAATGCAGCCTAAGTATAGAGTGTTTATAAGGTCTACAGTAGTATAATGTCCCAGGTCTTCACGCTGACCACTCACTCATTGATTCACTCACAATAACCCAGAGTCCTGCAAGCTCCCATTCATAGTAAGCACTCTCCACAGGTGTACCATTTTTTCTTTTATATCCTATTTTTACTGAACCTTTTCTATGTTTAGATACACAAACACTTACCATTGTGTTATAGTTGCCTACAGTATTCAACACAGTAATATGCTGTACAGGTTTATAGCCTAAGAAAAATACATAGCTTAGGTGTGTAGTAGGTTACACTATCTAGCTTTAAGTATACTCTGTGATGTTTGCACAACGATAAAATCACCTAATGATGCATTTCTCAAAATGTTATCTCCACTTATAAGCAACTGGATACCATATATACATTTCTAAAACTCACCTGTCTGAAAAACCTGATGTCTCTGAGAAGGTTGAGGTATCACTTTTTTCCTTTCCCTTCATCACTTCCTTTCTTCCACTTTATAGAAGAAAGGCATTCCCGTGCCCCAATCTTAAACCTTGCATTGATCCAAAGAATAAAAACTTTTGGGTATCAAATATTTTTAAATAAAAACAAATAAACTTGTGGAACCTTAACTAACAGATAAATAATTCCTTCAATAAAGGAATCATAAACACCCAAATTCATCTCTTTAAAAGATGTACTTCCAACAAAATTTTACTTTTGGTTAATAATTACCAAAATTGGTAATCTATATTGTATTAAACAATCATATAGTACTAATAATTGAATTGAAAATTCAACCCATAAAGAAGTTTTAACACTCAGAGGCTTATGATAGAAAACAGCAATTTAAATACATCTTTTGACACAGAGGGGTATGACAGAGTGATCAGTAAAAGAGCTTTTCAAGCATAAAATTAAATTACTGTGGGAGAAATGAAATGGAAATAAATTCAAGAGGAAAAAGCAGCTATATGGAATTTCTAGCAGTTAAAGAGTTTGTTCGTATGTTTCTAAAAAATGGATGACGTGATTATCAAATCACTACAGTATTTCCATTATATTAGATACACTTAAAAGAGTGATATAGCATTTTTATTTTAAAATGTCAATATTCCCAATATGGTCAGAAATTATATTCTTTGCATTTGTTTAAATTTATGATAAAAACTTTTAGGTATCAATTTGAAAATACACAGAAGAGTAATCAGATTTCTATTTTAGAAGGATCATTAGCAGCAATGTGGAGAATAAAGTGAAGACAGACAAACTAGGAGGCCATTTGGGAGACTTCTTACAATCCAGACAAGAAGGCATTAGGGCCCAACCTAGGGAAATGGAATGGTAAAAATAGAACACATCCAGGATACAGTAAAGATGCATAATCACAGAGATTTTAACGAAATGTTTTGAATGTGTAACTATGAGGAAGATGAGGAAGTCTTTAATTGACTCAGGTTTCTGGCTGGGAAAACTGGTTTAAATAATGAGGCCACTCCCTAAAATTGGTAATATAGCAGGTTTGGGGGAGAAGTTGAGTTCAGTTTTGGGTATTTGAGTTTGAGATGCTTGTGGGATTGACTGTCTGGGTGATAATCAACCCACATAGCTTTTACAGAAATGAATCTCAGGTACATGAAGTTTTCCAATAACATCATTTTATACAATGTCATTTCCTCATACTGTTAATGAGAAAAAAATCAATTCCTGTTTGAGGCCACTGGCTGGGTGGAGTTTGTACATGTTCTCCCCATGTTCACAGAGGTTTTCTCCAGGTACTCTTGTTTCCTCCCACATGCCAAAGATGGGTATGTTAGACTCACTGGCATGTCTACATGGTCCCAATAGACAATGGGTGTGTGTGAGTGCTTCCTGTGATGAAATAGCATCCGGTTTAGAGCTGGTTTCCACCTTGTACCATGAGCTGCCAGGATAGGCTCCGGGCACCCACAGTCCTGAGCTGGAATAAGTGTGTCAGAAAATGAATGAATACAAATAATTATAAAATAAAAATGATAAACTTTACAATAATCATACAAATGAATGACAATAAACGATTTGGTATGAAAGGGCTCAGTGAGCTGCCATATTTGTGATTGTTTTTGAACTGGGTGGTAGTAGGAGGTGCTCCAATTTTCAGTTTGCAAACATTTATTCCTTGATTTAGTCCACCACTACTATGACCGAGGTCACTCACTGATACGCCAAACTTGGGTAAACAATTATCTCACTTGTTTTTATTAGTCTTTCTCAAATGTATGTATAGCACACAATTATTTCAACATTTAATATTAAAAGTGCTTTGGGTCTTTATTTAGAAGTTCGGTGGTGTTTGTATGACCAAAATATGCCACTGGAACTTAATTCTTGTTTATATCAAGTAGCCTATGGTAGAGTTGGTTTAGTTATACATTGTTTTCCCTAAAGTCACAGTTTCCAAGAGCCTATCTTGGACTTACTGTATAAGAAATAGAAAGTTGTATATACATAGAAGTAGAAGAAGCCCTGGTTATGGATGTGATCATCCAAAGGAGTAGGAAGAAGAAGAAAAGGGGCCAAGGATGGAACACCAACACTGAAGAGGAAAGGAGATGATTCTATAGATTTCAGTGGGTAACATATAATAGTGAATTAATTTCAGTGTCTATAGTGTAACAAGGAATGAGTACTTGTGAACAGGAAAGAGGGAAGGTAAAGGTAAACACATGGAGAATTAGGAGAAAATCTGTCACAAAACAGTCTGAACAGCTCCCCCAGGACACACATATAGTAAGGTGTGGAGGTATAATAAAACCCAGGCAGCACTGTGCATACTGTCACTCTTAAACAGAGGACAGAGAAGTTAGTCAAACAAGGTCCCAGAACAGACAGAAAGAGGAACATTTAGAGTATAATTACAAAGATTATCTAAGAGGGAAAGAAATAAGAATAGTATAAAGTTTCAGATTGCTAGCAGGAAGTTGAGGGACTACTACTCAGTCTCTTTCTCAGTATCATTTTCCTAGACTCATCCCTGAATATAAAAATTCCCTTCTCAGGTTCCTTTTCCACATGGTTTCAAGAGGAAAAAGAACCTCTGGCTATAGTCGACCTTCACATGAGTGAGATTTTATTTCTGTACAAGGTTAGTCTGCGTAGTTACCTCCCTTATCAGAAACTTACCAAAAAGTTTAAGTTGATGACACCCAAACCTAGCCTCAAATCTCTTATTGCCAATGTTTTAGCGTAAGAAAGTTAGATTTCTACATATTAACATGGGAATACGTTCAACTTATACCATTAAAGTGAAAAAACAGGACATTTTGATCCCATTTCTGAAAATAATAGATATTACCTCTAGTGTCGAAAACATCTGGAATAATATACTTCAATCTATTAACAGGGGTCATCTCTGGCGGATGTGGTTACAGGCATCTTTCACTCTAAATGTTTATGACCATGTAGTAAACGGGGAGAAAAAGATTTTGATACTGTTAGAAGCAGATATTCTGTCTTCTCTGCTTGACTGAGTTCCTTAACAGTGGGTCATATTCACTAGTATATACCCATAGCAAATAGCTGGACTCACTAAGATTCTACAACAAACGAATGAATTAGTCAATGAGTATGAGTTTTGACCATCTCAAATAACTGTTGAGAGAAACATATACACACAAACGCATGCATTTTCCCGTTAACGCGCAATGGAGATGTAAGCTGTAACAGGCCTTGGAAGGCAGTTATTTCGACGTCCATGCCTAACGTTACGATTTTAAAAGCCCGATTACAAGTGTCTCGAGGAGATGAAAGCACAGCTTTCTTCAGTAGTCCCAGCTAACACTAATTTACCCTTGCCATGGGAGAACTCAGAAGCTGAGTTCAGAATTGGAGTCGGCCCTGGTCGGAGGTGGCGTGTGTTTCAGGGTAGATGAATCCCGCCAGCCCCGAGCAGCGGTTGGGACCGTTACTCACCATTTCTCAGGACGCCAAGCTGGGGCTGGCGAAGCACCGAATTGAAGAGCATCAGGGCCGGAGGAAAAGACTCAGCCGAGAGAAAAGTCGTAGAAATGCCTCCAAGTTCAGCAGAAATCGCAGCTTGCGCCTCTCACAACACAAATCGTTATCGCCTCCAACTCCCGCCACTGTAAGCCCCGGCCGCCAAACTCCGCGCCAAACTGACGTCACGCTCTCTGATTGGCTTCCGAGCGACGTCCGGGCGCCTCAGAGTCATTTCCCCCTTCGGATCCCCGCCTCTTTTTCTCCCAGCCGCGGGAACCTGGAGTCCAAGAGCTCCTTGAGCGCCTGCGCAGAAGGCAGCAGGGGCGCCGGCGAACCGCGGGGTGACCAGGGCGCATGCGTAACAGGGCTTGACAGCGCGCGGAGGAAAAACCAACAAGAAGGCGGCGGGAGAAGATGGCGGTTCTGGGGCAGAGTTTGCAATCTTTCTGACTAGGCTAGTCGAGTAACTATTCGGGTCATGGCGTCAAACTCAACTAAGTCTTTCCTGGCAGATGCCGGCTATGGCGAACAGGAACTGGATGCCAACTCTGCCCTTATGGAGTTGGACAAAGGTATTCGAAAGAGCGGGCTGAATGGGTGAAACGGACGTGGGGGGAAGTGGCGCCACCACGTGGTGGTAGCTTTGGAGGACGGGTAGGCGCATGCGCCTGTCTTCGCTGGGCGGGGAGTACCTGTGCTTTTGCTGGGGCGTGGGCTTTGACCCCTTCGGGAGGTTGCGGGAAATTTGCAGGATTGTTTGGCCTTACACGCTAAACAAGTGGCGAGCTCTAGTGAGAGGCCCGTTTTGACCACTTGAGGGAACAGCCCCCTATTTTCTAAGCAGTGACAGTGGCTGATTTCTAAGAAACACTACAAAGAAATTGTGAAATTGGTTTTCAGTCTGTTCAGTTGAGACCAGGTCACCATGAATTGCACCGACTTGACAGCGATTCATTTGATTTCCGTAGCTCTGTTACCTGCGGGTTACAAGGCAGGCTAACCATGGCCAAGACCATGCAAAAAGCAAGGGCCCTGCTCATTCTCTGCCGACAAGTTCCAGGAGTTCTGTTTCCTTCCTTACAGGGAGCAGTTTGGTGTAGAAGGAGCTTTGGGGTTGCACTGAGTTAAATTTCAGTGCCGCTAATTTTATGATTAATTTCATCTAGCCTCGGTTTGTCGTCTGCCAAGTGGGTACAGTACCGTTGAGCCGGCAGAATTGTTGTATTAAGTGACTTAATGGTATGCAAAAGAAGCATTTAGTAAATGCTGAAGAGATATAGATACGGATTTGGGAAGCGAGGTCGGAAATTTGTCAGTAAAGAACTCGACTGGTGATATGAAACCTGTTTCATATTAAGGATTTTTATTGTACGGGAAACATTTCGGCAGCTAGTATACAATTAAATCTTGATTAATCGTAGCCAGTATATAATGTTGGAGAACAGGACTAGAACTCAGAAGGATCTCTCTTTAAGTCCCCTTTGAGCCACTTCCCAGCTTTCTGAGTTGGATATGTCTATTAACGTTTTTGGGACTCTTTTTCCGTTTATTTTTTAAACTGTGAATATTTTTAGTGGGTTAGTCTAAATAAGAGTTTCTCAGGCTCTTAAAAAAGCTTTTACCTCCTTCTGATAAACACAAAAATTTCACAACCCCCTAATGGGATATTCTTTTGGTTGAGTCTCAGTATCTTTAGTGCACCCCCATCAACCAAGAAAATGATGTTGAACTTTTCTTTCTCTTACCAAATCTATAGGATTTTTCTCCTCTGAAAAATAAAATTATAATATTAAATATGTTTTTCTTTTCTTTTTTTTTTTTGGAGACGGAATCTTGCTCTGTTGCCCAGGCTAGAGTGCAGTGGCGCGATCTCGGCTCACTCCACCCTTTGCTTCCCGGGTTCAAGCGATTCTCATGCCTCAGCCTCCCGAGTAGCTGGGATTACAGGCGCCCACCACCACGCCCGCCTAATTTTTGTATTTTTAGTAGAGACGGGGTTTCACCATGTTGGTCCAACTCCTGAACTCAGGTAATCCGTCCGCCTCGGCCTTCCAGAGTGCTGGGATTACAGGCATGAGCCACTGCGCCCGGGCTTAAATGTGTTTTTCAAACACTTTCCTCCTCATTCTGATACATCTCTTTCTTCTTCCTCAGTGAAACTTACAAGTCAGGAGAACATCTAAAATCCCTACCAGTTCTAAGGACATTTTCTATCATTCTGGTACAGCTGAGCTTGTACCATGCTGACAGTAGAATAGTGGTTGTGGAACAGGGATCAAGATGGAGCACTGAAGAGGAGTCTAAAATTGTTTAATTCCTCAAATTTTGCAGTTGTAAGAAAAAAACCACAATTTTCCTTTTTAAAGAAAGGTTGAAATGAAAATATTTTATATCTGTAAGAAAGAAATCAGGTGTCAATCTTAGACACAGAGTAAGTGATCATTTTCACTCCTCCCAGCAATGCCCGGCATATTTTACAGATGAATCTCAGGCTCAGAAAGATGACTTGTTCTTTTTCATCTCACCTACACTACCTTTTAAAACTGTTAGGAAATTAAGTTATAGAAATAGCCAGTTTCATGTAGAATATAGTTGAGTCTTTTAAATATTGAGTCATTTCATCTTGTACCTGTTAAAGTACTTCTGTTTTGTGAGCTAAAGGTCAGAAGGCTACAAGTTACAACTCTTTTTTCGTTCCCAAACTCCAAGGAATACTATTTTTGAAATACCTTCCCCACCTCAGCATAGACACTCAGACACATGACTTATTTGATCAGGCTTTGTACTAGGAACATGGCAGTTAATGAAACAAAACAAAACTCCTGCCCTTATAGAGCTTACCTTCTAGACAGCAGATGCAGACACTCAGCAAATACAGCAAACACGTGACAGTTAGTGATACATATTCTAAAGGAAAATGAAGCAATGAAGGGGACTGGAGAAAACTGATCAGGGGCTGGAGTTGATTTCTTATTTTATGAAGGATAGGCAAGAAAGACCTCCTTAATCAAGTGGAGGAACAGCAAGTGCAAAGGCCCTGAGGTAGAAGCCTCCTTTGCATGCGGTTATCTGGATAAAAGTAATAGAGAATGAGTATAGAAAGATAACCAGAGTCGGTTGGGTGCAGGTGGCTCACACCTGTAATCCTAGCACTTTGGGAGGCCGAGGTGGGTGGATCATGAAGTCAGGAGATCGAGACCATCCTGGCTAACACGATGAAACCCCGTCTCTACTAAACAAAATACAAAAAATTAGCTGGGCATGGTAGTGGGCGCCTGTAGTTCCAGCTACTGGAGAGGCTGAGGCAGGAGAATGTTGTGAACCCGGGAGGCGGAGCTTCCAGTGAGCCGAGATCACACCACTGCACTCCAGCCTGGGCAACAGAACAAGACTCTGTCTCAAAAAAAAAAAAAAAAGAAAGAAAGAAAGATAACCAGAGTCCAGTTCAGGTAGGGCCATGCAAGCCATCAAAAGGACTGGCTTTCATTCTGAGTGAGATAGGAAACCATGGAGGATTATCAGCAGGTGTGTGACATGATCTGACTTTCCTTTGGAAAGTATCAGTCTGGCTACTGTGTGGAGAATAGACTGAAGTGGGGAGGGTCAGGGACCCAAGTAGGGAGACCAATGAGAAGGCAACTATCACAATCCAGGGAAAAGAATATAGTGGCCTGGACCAAGGTGGTGACACTGAAAATGTGTGAAGTGCAGAGGTTCTGGATATACTTTCAAGGTAGAGCCAACAAGATTTGTTAATGGATTAGATGAAGATATAAGAGTAAGTGGTCAAGAAAACTTAGAGGTTTTTGGTCTGAGTTACTGGGAGGATGTATGTATGTTTAGTGATATCAAATCAGTTTGGGATATGTTAAATTTGAAATGTCTCTTAGACATCCAAAGGAGATGAGTAGACAGTTAGACATAAGATGTAACCTTTGAACGCTATTTTAAATAAATATTTTGTGGCACTGGTGTCCCTAGAAACACACTCGGGAAATGCTGCCATTCATAACCTGTTATATATTTATAACCTATTGTACTTTATTCTGAGCCTTTTGAGCAAGCACTGGCAGTAAGCTGTTGTTTCTGATCTCTATAGGAATAAGTGGATACTATTTTGAAGCTGACTCAATTCCATTACTTTAGGATGTAGTTAGTAACAGGAAAATCTTTCTCCATATGATAGCCATTCGTTTACTCAACAGATATTTACTGACCACCTGCATTGTCTCAGGCTCTGTACTCAGACTAGGGGCTATATTGGCAAACAAGACCATCTTTAAGGAGCTTGCATACAAATATAAGGAGATAGACAATGCTAGATCAAATGTGGCGCTGTTAGTCAGGACAAGAAGTTGGATTTTGTGCAGAATGCAATGGGAAGGCATTGAAAGTCGTAGGCTGATGGCCATGCTGACTGAGCTTCTGTAAGACTGAGCACACACAAGCAGAGTTAAGTGTTATAATCAAATACATTACAGCTTATGTTTATCTGACACATTTCCTGATATCATTACTATACGTAATTGGCAATATAAATAATGCATCTCACAAAAATTAGTGTAACTTTTTCACTAATATAATTTCTTAATCTAAACATTTTTAGATCAGCTGATGGGAGGTTATCCTGGTGATTTGGGAAAACTTATGCAAGATCTCCTTCCACCTGGGAAAAGAGGAGTCTCTTAAATGACATTATTCAGCCTATCTGCCTTCTGCAGTGTTGACCTTGGAAAGGATGAGATGAAAGCAATGGGGAAGAGAGCAGTGACTCATTCCTTTTCTTGCAGCTGATGAAATGGGAAGGGAGGAAATATAGAGGGTAGATTTGTTACTAGAGGTGCTGGTGAACGTAATGCTGCGTGAAAAAGCTTGATGGTGTGCTTAATGAAAAATTTAGTTATGAAATAGAGAAATGATGTGAATCAGGAAACTGAAATCAGTTCCAGTTATGGAACTGATTGATTCGGAAGGAGTCATGTGACCCACACTGAGTCAAATTCTTTCTCCTGAGAATCTCTGCTGCCAGACCACACAGTCTGAGAGTGTTGAGAAGCGGACCTATAAAATCATGTAGAATTAGGCCGGGTGCAGTGGCTCACACCTATCATTGCAGCACTTTGGGAGGGCGAGGTGAGCGGATCACCTGAGGTCAAGAGTTTGAGACCAGCCTGCCTAAGATGGTGAAACCCTGTCTCTACTAAAAATACAAAAATTAGCTGGCGGTGGTGGCAGACACCTGTAATCCCAGCTACTCGGGAGGCTGAGACAGGAGAGTCACTTGAATCCAGGAGGCAGAGGTTGCAGTGAGCTGAGATTGTGCCATTGCACTCCATCCTGGGCGACAAGAATGAAACTCGGTCTCAAAAACCAAAACAAACAAACAAAAATGTATAGAATTGAAGCTAAGGTGAGACTCTGGGCAACTTAATGCCACATAAAAACCAGCAGCCTTGTTGGTAATTCCTTCATGGGCTATGAACTAATCCAAAAATTCAAGTTTTTACTGAAACCCACAGACTCATTCTTGTATGTTACTAAGATTTACTGTCTTGGAATTTGCGAAGTAAGTTATTAAATATCCCTAGAAGTTGGTATTCATAAACTCAAATTTGTTTAGGATTCTAAATTAGTACTCTCATGTGCATACTGGATGACATTGCATATATCTTACCATGTACATTTACATACATTTTCTGAAATTTGGGGGATGGATGCTGCCTTATTAATGCATCATTAGTTTTCACTATCATTTTACTTGTTTCTATTTCTGCTTTTTAAATATAAAAATTGGCTTTGCCATCAATTTTTTAAGCTGTGGGTTGTATGCTTGTGTTCATATTTCTACCCATGTCCCCCCTCACACCTTTTATTAATGTATAGATTTCAAGATTTGTTTGTGTTATGATTCAATTTCGAATTGTCCTCATTTCTTAGCTAAAGCGAATGTATGTCACAAATTCTCCTAAATTGTGTTTGTTTGGTAAGCTTTATTTTTGGTGTTCTTTGTAGTGGATGTTAGTTATGTTGATGGTTGCTTAATATCTTTTGAACACTCTTTTTGTGCTTAAGGAATGTCCCATAGCATGAACCTTGTCTAACCAAGGTGGAAGCAAAAACTCATTTCCTAGTTTCCCTTGCAAGAATGCAGAATCTGACTTAGGCTCTGCCAGTCAGACACACCTCCTTCATACTGTCTGATTTAGAAGTTAGGGATGCAAGAAGGAAGAGTTGAACTGTCCACTCACAGTTCTGCCCTGGCAGCAGCGGTATTTCTAGTGTACAGTAGCAACAGCAATGGCTACGATATTCCTAGATGACAGCAGAGCTAATTGTTGCATCTGGTGTTTCCTACCAAAGACAGGGTTCCTACATCCAGTTGTTTGGGTAGTGTGATACTAGGTGTTCCTAGAAATTTAGCCTTAAAAATGTTTCTTAAGCTTTTAATAAACTCATTTTCTGCCTAATAAGCCAGAGTTAGCTTCTGTTGCTTGCAGCTAAGAACTGCTGATAGATGCTACTTGGAGATTTGTGCTATTTTGAAAACTTGATTAATGTATATCCCAGACCCCAAGTTTACCGTAATTTATGGCATTCCCCTAATTCCCTAGAATTCGTCACCTCAGAATTCCACTATTTAATCACTCATTTAAATGTCTCATTCTTGAATCTTAATCTCTTTCTTTCTAGCTGCTTGCTATAGATGCATTTTAGCATAATGGTTAGCACTATAGCCTCTGGAGCCACATTGCCAGAATTTGAATCCCAACTCTGTCATTTGTTAGCATTGTTGTTTCTTATGCAAATTGCTTAACTGGTCTGTGCCTGTTTCCTCACCTTTCAAATGGGGAAAATAATGGTGCCTAATTTATGTGATTTTTAGTGAGACTTTAATACACGTAAAGTGCTTAGAGTGACTGGCACAGAATAAGCACTTCATGTGTATCATCATTATCATTATGATTAACTGCTATTTTGGCTAGTCTTTATTTTCATTCAGACCTCAGTATTTCACCTCTCTTCTTTTCTGTACCTGTTTTACTTCTTTGTTCAGCTTAGATTTCATGGTCCCTCATTTTATTAACTTCATTTACTTTCTTACCAGTACTTTAAATTCCCATCCAAGGTTTCCATTCTTTACTATCCCTAAAGGCAGTCAAAAATTGCTGCAGAAAGTCATGCAATAGGGTATATGGCTATCATCATAAATGGCAGCCAGATACACACTGACCTTCAACACGGACCTGCAGTACTGTAATGTTTCTGCAGTACTACTATGTTTCTTTGGTCAGACACTCCTACCTTCTTCAGTAACATTTCAGATCTTTTACTTTTCTAAAACCAGAGATCCTGAGGTTTTATGTGAAGTATGATTTGTAAAACCTGACAATGTGTTCAAAACCTTTAAAAACATTGTGCCTGTCAGATAACAGCATTCTGAGAACCAAATTCAGCAGCCTAGTAGTTTTCTAACTCTAGTATAATCAGTGTGGGCAGGCCAGTCAAATAAGTTATCAAGTGGCAGAAGTTAACTTGAGAATCTAGGTGCTGGCTGGGCACAGTGGCTCATGCTTGTAATCCTAGTACTTTGGGAGCCTGAGGCGGGAGGATCACCTGAGGTTGGGAGTTTGAGATCAGCCTGGCCAACATGGTGAAATCTCGTCTCTACTAAAAATATAAAACTTAACCGGGTGTGGTGGTGCACACCTATAATCCCAGCTGCTCGGCAGGCTAAGTCACAAGAATCACTTGAACCCCAGGGGCGGAGGTTGCAGTGAGCTGAGATCGCGCCACTGCACTCCAGCCTGGGCGACAGAGTGAGACTGTCAACAGCAAAAAAAAACCTTTTCAAAACAGTTAAACAGATGCCTGGGACTCTGCCCCATATATTTAGTAGGTTTGGAGTAAAACCCCCTAGCACAGATATTTTTCAAAAACTTAACAGATATTGCTGATGCAGAACAAAGCTGAAAACCACTAGCGTGGCAAAAAGCTCTGCACATTTTAAGTGCAAAATAAGATTAGAATAATGCATGCTTTACTTCTGCCAAATGAATTTTGAATGAATAAATGATTTTACAGCCTATTTTAATTCCCCTGGTCTACATGCATGTTGCAACTGAGTTAAGCACTGTTTAAGTCCAGGCACAGAAAAGCAGGAGAGATCTGTTTTTGTTTTTGTTTTGTTTTGTTTTGTTTAGTGGAAGAATACAAAATAAAATGTAGGTATGGCAATCACATCCATCCTTCTTAATCTTATCTCTGGGCTCACAGTAGTATTCTTATGATTAGTGGTCTTATGACCAGGGCATTCTTCCTGTAGCAAGCAATACAAATAAAATGTCTAACCCTCTTGTACTAGAACTGGAATGTGCTGAGCTCCTATTTTCCAGTGCTTACAAAATTGGCCTAGAGCAAGCAAGATGAGTACCATACTATCCCAACCCAGGGCTGTTGCTAAATTATAAGCCTTTAAAGCACTTTTTCCTTCTTTTTCACCTTAACTCCTATCCTTCAGAGCCAGCCTACTTCTCACTTCCTCTTTCCTAAGAAGGGCTCTTATATCAGAAAATACAGAAGAGATTTAGTATTCTTTAGCTCATTTACCCCATGGAGTTATTATAGAGGAATGAGAGTCCACTTTATCTCAGATAAAAAAGTTTGACGATATTAGATAAAACATTCTCTGGCTTCATTCAGAATAATCTTTGGTACATTTTAAATCAGCATGTTTAAACAAATCAATATGGTCTTTGGTTCTGTTTTTCAGGGAAGATAAAACATGATTATATTCTGTCAAGGAGACTACCTGTACATAGGCTGTTTCCTACTACACCTTTTTCATCTCAGCCGAGGTTAATTCATTACAAACAGAACTTTACCATCCTTTGTATGTAACTCAGCTACTGGAAGTGAGAAGAAAATGAAACAATCCAATTACTGTGGATTTTTTCAACCCCTTTGCCAATACATATACATAAGCACACATCTCTGTTCCTTGTCTCTTCCTCTCACCTCCATCCTCAGCTATGTCTTTCCTCTTCTGTGCCTTATCTGTGTGTCTCTTGACCCGTTTTTCATATCAGGCTTTTAGAAAAGCCTTTAAGGCTACGTGAGCCACACTGCCAGCTATGTGGAATTATCCCTTTTGGCATTGTGTGTTTGATAGGAAAAATACTTCTAGAGCTTCAGAGGCAGCTCTTTGTGTGTATATGGGGGTGAAGGGGAGGAGGGACCAGATGGAGGAATGTGTTCTATCTCAGTTAGAAATGTTAATTAATTATCCCATAGAAACTTTTATTATAAATGGTTATTAGGTTCCAGAGTACTATGAGTGCTGATAGTGCTATTATTTTCCTATGAGGAAATAATGTTCTAAGTACTGAATAACTAACATGAGTGTTTTACAGAACATCACTCATTAGTAAATGAGAGAAATTACCTATGCAGTTTTACTTTGTGGTTGTCTTTTGTATAAAACATTGTGGCAACTAGGAAAAGTCTTCAGATTTCCTTTATCTTTTTGCTTTTTGGAGACAGGGTCTCTGTCACCCAAGTTGGAGTGCAGTGGCGCGATACTGGCTCACTGCAACCTCTGCCTCCAAGTTCAAGCAATTCTCGTGCCTCAGCCTCCTGAGTAGCTGTGATTACAGGTCCCTGCCATCACGCTGGGCTAATTTTTGTATTTTTTTTTGGTAGAGACGGGATTTTACCATATTGCCCAGGCTGATCTTGAACTCCTGGCCTCAGGTGATCTGCCTGCCTCAGCCTACCAAAGTGCTGGGATTACAGGCGTGAGCCACTGCGCCTGGCCTCCTTTCTTGTTTTTGTAAGAATAATCAAAGGTTACTGTATGGAGATATTCTGAGATACTTATTCCTGTGAGGTTATAATTAGCATTTTGTGACTGGTAAAATACTAAACAGAGACATTTGAAATTGATGCTATTACATCCTTACCACGTATTCACTCTTAGTGAATTTTTTTTTTTTTCCTGGTTCAGCTGTGACTCCAGGCAGGATCCAGAGGAGTTTTCCAATCTCTTCTCTGGGTTTTTTAGAGACTTACTTTATCCTTCTATATTAGCTTCTTAAAGCACTACATCAACCTTAAAAGGGCATAGGAAAGGGCGAATTCTTAATGAATTTTTTAGAAAATTGAATATTAATTCTTTTTTGTTGGTTGGGTTTTTTTTATTTTTTAAAAAATCAGATTTAGTGAGGTATAATTTGTGTCAGATAAAATTCACCAAATGTATGTAGTCGTGAAACCATGATCATAGTCAAGACATAGAATATTTCCTTTACCCAAAAAACTTTCCTTGTGCCCCTGTGCAGTCAGTTCCCTCTCTCTAGCTCCTGGCTACCAACAATCTGTTTTTTGTCCCTATAGTTTTGCCTCTTCCAGAATGTCCTATAAAACAGAATCATACAGTAAGTAAGTGTAGTCTTTCGGGTCTGGCTTCTTTCACTCAGCATAATGATTTTGAGATTGTTTTATGTGGTTAAAATAAGGTATGAATTCACAAATCACATAGTTTATTACCATACAGAAAGAGTTTTCCCCACCTTGTTCACCATGTTTAGAGGGGGAGAATAATAAGAACAAATCTCACAGGGAACACATTTGATAGACAAAGTCCATAAACCACATGTAAGTGAATACTAGTTTCATTTAGAATCCAATAAGTAAAGTCTAGTTGTGCATTTAGGATGGAAACAGGCCACTGTGAATGTAAAGTCTAGTTGAAGTTTGAGGTGTACCTTTCTATGAGATGTTCTCTGGAGAGAAGATCTGACCAACACCGGAGATCCATGATGACAACAAAGTTTTCAATGCTAGGAGCCATGTCATCAGGGAGGGAGATTACACTCCATGTTCTTACCACAGCAGAACATTTCAGTCACAATAGCAGACTATGTGTTTGTAATCATTTCAAAGCTACACAACAGAGATCCACCTTTGTTGTTGTATGCATCAGTAACTGGTTCCTTTTTTATTGCTGAGTAGTAGTTCATTGTATGGATATACTACAGTTTTGTTTATTCATTTACCAGTTGGTGAATATATGTGTTTCCAGTTTGGGGCTATTAATGAATAAAACTGCTGTGAATATTTGCATACACATCTTTGTGTGGACATATGTTTTCATTTCATTTGGATAAATAGCTAAAAGTAGCATTGCTATGTGTATAGTATGTTTACCTGTATTAAAAAAGAACCAACAAAAAATAAAATGCCTAGGAATACCTCTAACCAAGGAGGTGAAAGATCTCTACAAGGAGAACTACAAAACACTACCAAAAGGAATCATAGGTGACACAAATGGAAAAACATTCCACGTTCATGGGTTGGAAGAATCAATATCGTTAAAATGGCCACACTGCCCAAAGCAATCTACAGAGTGCTATTACTGTCAAACTATCAACGTCATTTTTCACAGAATTAGAAGAAAAAACTCTTCTAAAATTCATGTGGTACCAAAAAAGAGTCTAAATAGCCAAACCAATCCTAAGGAAAATAACAAAACTGAAGGCATCGCATTACCCAATTTCAAACTATTCTATAAGGCCACAGTAACCAAAACAGCATGGTATTGGCACACAGGCAGTCACACAGACAGCAGAATACAGAACCCAGAGATAAAGCTGCACACCTACAGCCATCTGATCTTCAACAAAGTTGATAAAAATAAGCAATGGGAAAAGGACTCCCTGTGCAATAAATGGTACAGGGATAGCTGGCTAGCCCTATGCAGATGAATGAAACTGGACCCCCCCCCTTTCACCATATAAAAAATTAACTCAAGGTGGATTTAATATTCAAATGTAAGATCTCAAACTGTAAGAATCCTAGAAGAAAACCTAGGAAGTACCATTCTCGACATCAGCCTCGGGAAGGAATTTATGGCTAAATCCTCAAAAGCAGTTGCAACAAAACCAAAAATTGACCAGTGGGACCTGATTAAGCAAAAGAGCATCTGCACAGCGAAAGAGCCTCCCAGGCTCAAGTGATTCATCCACCTCAGCCTCCCCAGTAGCTGGGTCCACAGGCGCACACCACCACACCATTTGCAAATGGAAGAAAATATTTACAAACTACGCATCTGACAAAGGTGTAATATCTAGTCTATAAGGAACTTAATTCAACAAGCAAAAACCAAATAACCCTATTAAAAAGTGGGCAAAGGACATGAAAAGACATTCTCAAAAGAAGACATACAAGCAGTCCACAAACATGAAAAAAATGCTCAGCTTCAGTAATCATCAGAGAAATGTAAATTAAAACCATAGTGAGATACCATCTCACACCAGTCAATATGGCTCTTATTGAAAAGTCAAAAAATAACATGCTGGTGAGGCTGTGAAGAAAAGGGAATGCTTATATATGTGCTGTTGGTGGGAATGTAAATTAGTTCAGCCAGTGTAGAAAGCAGTTTGGAGATTTGTCAAAGAACTTAGAACTGCCATTCAACCCAGTAATCCCATTACTGGATATATACCCAAAAGAAAATAAATCACTCTACCCAAAAGACACATGTACTCATATGTTTATCCCAGCACTGTTAACTATAACAAACATGTGGAATCAACCTAGATGCATGTCAGTCATAGATTGGATAAAGAAAATGTGGTATATATACACCATGGAATACTATGCAGCCATAAAAAAGAATGAAAACATATCTTTTGCAGCAGCATGGATGCAGCTGGAGGCCATTACCCTAAGCAGATTAATGTAGGAACAGAAAATCAAATACTGTATGTTCTCACTTGTAAGTGGGAGCTAAGCTTTGGGTACATATGGACATAAAGAGAGGAACAGTAGACACCCGGGACTCTAAAAGTAAGCAGGGAGGGAGAGAGGAAGAGTTGAAAAACTACCTATTAGGTACTATGCTCACTACCTGGGTAATGGGATCATTCATACCCCAAACTTCAGCGTCTCGCAGTATACCCATTAGCAAACTTGCACATGTACCCCCTGAATCTAAAATAAAAGAAAAATGAAAATTAAAGGAAAGAGCCAGAGGGTTGTCAAAAGAGCTGTACAGTTTTACATTCCTACTGACAATGTGTGAGAGTTATAGTTACCCCTTATCCTCATTAGCACTTGCATTGTTGGTCTTTTTAAAGTTTTTGCCATTCTAGTGAATGTGTAGTGGTATCTTATTGGAGTTTTATATCTTCATTTCCCTGATGACACTGTTGAGCATCTGTTCATGTGCTTATATTTGCCATCCATATTTTTTCCTCAATGAAATTTCTCTTTAATTCTTGTCCATTTAAAAAATTGGTTTGTATTATTGATTTACAACAACTGTGGATGAAATCCTTTATCACATATGTGTCTTGTAAATGTTTTCTTTCAGTATGTGGGTTGTCTTTTCATCTTAACAGTGTCTTTTGAAGAGCAGTTTTAAATTTTGATGGAATTTAACTTACCACTTTTTTATTTTATGATTTATGCCTTTTGTTTTATCTAAGAATTCTTTGCCTAACCCAAGCTCATAAAAATTTTCTTTATGTCTTCTTCTACATAGTTTATAATTTTAGCTCTTACACTGAGGTCTGTGGTTCATTTTGAGTTAATTTTTGTGTATGATGCAAGGGAGGAGGTTGATTCTTTTTGCTATGCTTATCTAGCTTTTCCAGAATCACATGTTTAAAAGATTATTCTTTCCACATTGAATTATGTTGGTACCTTTATTAGATTATTGATTTGAGAACTTTCTTCTTTCTTAATATAAGCCTTCAATGTTATAAATGTTCCTTGAAGCACTACTCTAGTTGCATTCCATAGATTGTGCTTTTATTTTCATTCAGTTCAAAATATTTTTCTAATTTCTTCTTTCAGCTGTGGGTTATTTATTTATTTGTTACTTAAAATTTTTTTTTTTTGAGATGGGGTGTTGCGCTGCTGCCCAGGCTGGAGCACGGTGACACAATCACAGTTCACCGCAGCTTCAGCCTCCCAGGCTCAAGTGATTCATCCACCTCAGCCTCCCCAGTAGCTGGGTCCACAGGCGCACGCCACCACACTTGGATTTTTTTTTTTTTTTCGTAGAGACGAGGTCTTACTATGTTGTTCAGGCTGGTCATGAACTCCTGAGCTCAAGCAGTCCTCCTTTTCCCAGCCTCTCAAAGTGTTGAGATTACCGGAATGAGCCACCATGCCTAGCCACCTATGGGTTAAAGGTGCTTTTTTTTTTCTTTTTTCTAATTTAATTCCATGTGATCAGAAAACACGCATTGTATGATTTCAGTCCTTTTTAATGTGTTGAGCTTTATTTTGTGGCTTTGAATATTCTTAACTCGTACCTTAAAAATTTTTTTCATTATTATTTATCTAAAAGTAGTGATTTCCAGATTACTGTTTGATATATCATTTTTACTTTTAAAAGGGTAATGAATTATACTTTACCTGCTTCTTAAGAATGATTATTTCTTCACTATCTAGTAAATTAATATTTGCTATTTTTGCTTTGTAGCCACAAATATGCAAACTGTTCTTCCCTCTCTGTGCTTTTTTTTTCCATAGGCCTAAGATCTGGCAAACTTGGTGAACAGTGCGAAGCAGTTGTTCGCTTTCCTAGACTTTTTCAGAAGTATCCATTCCCTATTCTTATCAATTCTGCATTCCTGAAGTTAGCTGATGTTTTCAGAGTTGGGTAAGTCTTTTTAAAGCCTCAATGTTCTAAAGTACTTTGTTCATATTTCTTGTTTTCTATTGTGGTCTTTTTCTTTTTGCCTTTTAGGACTTCCACCTGGTTAGTTACCATTAGTGGACACACATGACGTGTGCAGCACATCAGTGTGAGATTTAATGACGTTTAAAGCAAAAATGAGGAGTATAATTTAGACAATACTTATTTCTTTGGAGAACAGAATAACATTAAGACAACCTTGATATTTTACTGTATACTTCAGGAAAATCTGTGGCTTTGTACAGATTGTTTTTGAGAAGTTGCTGATTTAATAATTTATTTTATAGCATGAGATGCATGTCTGTGAAGTACCTGAAACATATAAGCACTGAATCCATGCCTGTTTGCTTTTTCGCCCCCACCATTCCCTCTTCTGCTGCTTTCTGCCATTCTCCATGCCCTCATGTGCTCATATGTACACAATACCACACTTGAGGAGAAGAGAAGTTGTGGAATAAGCGCAAGAGAAGAGAAAGACCATCTGACTTCCTGGCCTTGGTTATAATACAGTTTGAGGAGATTTAGTTCTGCTCTAGGTCTTCTCCTTGTGTCACTGCCATTTTGGTGTCTTGCAGCAAGACTATAGCATAGCTAACTGCTTATGCTTAGTGTCCACGTAAAGTACAAACTTTAACTCTTTTAGTAGTGAAACAGATAATGATAAGATTGAAAAATATTTGCTGTTGCTAAAATTTAATATTATTAGTGTTGCTTTGGTTCCTAATTAAATATTACTTTCTAAAGTGACCTAATTTATTTTATTTCTGGTTTTTCTAGAAATAATTTCCTGAGGCTGTGTGTTCTTAAAGTTACCCAACAAAGTGAGAAACATTTGGAGAAGATTCTAAACGTGGATGAATTTGTGAAGAGAATTTTTTCTGTGATTCATAGTAATGATCCCGTGGCAAGAGCCATCACCCTCCGGTATGCTGTATTGTAATAATTCACTGTAAGATTATTTGAACTGTAGTTATGTACAAAAAAGGCAGTATATTTACATTTTTCATTTTGAATATTAGGAGTTGTTTTTGGTTTTTTGAGTAAGAGTCAAGGCAAAACTGTGATAACCATCCCAATCTGCAAATGCTTTTTAGTTAACATCTATGTTAACTGTTTTGGTTATAAATTGTTGCCTAACTTGTGTTTGAAATGCATCTCTATATAGGTAGGTGTTCTGATCAAATAACTTGGTGGATCTCAACATAACAGCCTCAGCTCATTTTGAACTTTGCCTTCCTGATCTTGTACTTAATGTTTTCTGTCAGTTTTCTATATTCTTCCCTGATTATGTGATCATTTTTAATGTGACAAATCATACTTGATCTCACTGGAGAACATCAGATATAACCACTATAGTTTCTTTAGCTTTTTCTTTTCTTTCTTGGCATATTTTAAAAAATGTATTTGTTAGAATTTCATTTTGTAAGCCTTATATCCAGCTTGAACTATATTCTCTTTTTAGCTCTGCCATTTATAGAATCATATCTATAACTTTTTATATCTTTTGAAATTCACTTTCCTAAATTATAGGGTTCATTTCTGACCTACCCTGCCCAGACAGTCTTCTTTTTAACCAGGAAGTTCGGGATGTCACATCTTCCCTGAATGTCCTTTTTTCCACACCAATAATCAGTTCTTCCTTCTTGTTCAGAATTTAGTGCTTATGTCATTTCTTTGCCTTTTGAGTGATTAAATTGTGAGCAGTATATGATATTTTAAAGTCAGTTAATTGATTTTCGTCTTTTGATAGCTATATTCAATAGAATTTATTTATTTATTTATTTATTGAGATGGAGTCTCAGTCTGTCGTCCAGGCTGGAGTGCAGTGGCGTGGTCTCGGCTCACTGCAACCTCTGCCTCCTAGGTTCAGACAATTCTCCTGCTGCAGCCTCCCAAGTAGCTGGGATTATAGGTGCCTGCCACCACGCTCAGCTAATTTTTTTACTTTTAGTAGAGACACGATTTCACCATGTTGGCCAGGCTGGCTGGTCTGAAACACTTGACCTCAGGTGATCTGCCCACCTCAGCCTGCCATAGTGTTGGGATTACAGGTGGTAGCCACTGCATCTGGCCCAGAATTTAAACTTAAGATATTTTTACACTTTACTTCAGCAAATATACCTGTAGGAATTTTTAAAATAAATCATTTTTAAAAGCTGGTGAATATATGTATATAGATGATTATAGTGTCATTTTTGTGGAATGAAAAATTGGGGAAAAATCAACGTAGGAATGGCTATTTGTGAACTACTGTATAACTTTTACAGAGTAAAGTGAGTTGTGCTATATATGCTGACATAGAAAGATACTAAGTTTGGCCGGGCACGGTGGCTCAAGCCTGTAATCCCAACACTTTGGGAGGCCGAGACGGGCGGATCACGAGGTCAGGAGATCGAGACCATCCTGGCTAATACAGTGAAACCCCGTCTCTACTAAAAATACAACAAACTAGCCGGGCGAGGTGGCGGGCGCCTGTAGTCCCAGCTCCTCGGGAGACTGAGACAGGAGAATGGCGTAAACCCGGGAGGCGGAGCTTGTAGTGAGCTGAGATCCAGCCACTGCCCTCCAGCCTGGGTGACAGAGCAAGACTCCGTCTCAAAAAAAAAAAAAAAAAGAAAGATACTAAGTTTTAAAAAGTTGTCAAATAGTATCAATTTTATTAACTCATTTTGTCAGTTAATACTAATATATATGTTTATATAGGCTCAGAAAAAAATCTAGAGGAATATATACCATTAACAGTGATCATTTTTGGTAGAGTCTTTGGGTTATAGATTACAAGAGGCTTTTCCATTTGACATTTTTTTGTAATGTTTGAATTGTTTTTCACAAACGTGATTTTTTTTTTTTTTACATCAAAAGATAATAGAATTTAACTGGTAGAATGAATTTCACAAATTTAGAGCTAGCCTGAATATTTTGGTAAGAATGTAGATTAATATTTGTTATTCATTTTGCATGCTTGCCCTTCTCTAAGTCATGGCAGTTGACTCTTGCCTCAACTCTTTTTTTTTTTTTTGAGACAGAGTCTCGCTCTGTCACCCAGGCTGGAGTGCAGTAGCCAGATCTCAGCTCACTGCAAGCTCCGCCTCCCGGGTTTACGCCATTCTCCTGCCTCAGCCTCCCGAGTAACTGGGACTACAGGCGCCCACCACCTTGCCCGGCTAGTTTTTTGTATTTTTTTAGTAGACGGGGTTTCATCGTGTTAGCCAGGATGATCTCAATCTCCTGACCTCGTGATCTGCCCGCCTCGGCCTCCCAAAGTGCTGGGATTACAGGCTTGAGCCACCGCGCCCAGCCGCCTCAACTCTTTTTTTAAGCACAATGGTTATCAGTAAAACCAGCAATCTCTAGAAAGCTTCCAAAAAGAAGGATCACTTTAAAGGAAAAAAAAATTAGATTTAAATCAGATTTTTTCTACAGTAACACTTGTTGCACTAAGTATTAAAGGAAAATTGAGCTAAGAATTTTATATCTAATCCAGTTTTCATTTAAAAGAGTAGTAAAATAAAAAGATTCTCAGGCACACAAGGCCTTAGGAGGTTTGCCATATAGGACCTATTTTGTAAACATTCTAGAAGGAGGTACTCAAGTAGGAAGAGAAAAATTAAGCTGGAAGCAGTGGGAATAAGTCGTTAAATGTGTCAGTATTAGACTAGTCTAATCTTTTCTGGTATAGTAGATTAATAGTCATTTGTTATTTCTTTTGAAAAATGTATAATTTCAAAACCTTCAAATTAAATATAAATTACATATTTAGTCCATTTTAGTTTCTTGCTACTAATAGTATTACTTAATAGTACTAGAAACAGTACTAATTAATTGAGTGTAATTACAGGGAATAATTAGGTGATTACATGTCACACTGGAAGGTGATTTAGGATGTTGACTTTGAAAAAGGTTGTCATTGTAGGAACATTGTAGGTTTTGTTTACTGCAGTGTTTTGCAAATTTCTAAAATTTATGCCTTTCTACTGAAAGGATTTTTCAAACTACTTTCTGTTGTTTATATCACAAACAATAGATTTTTTTCCTTTCTAAGTGTGTAATTTTATTATGAAGTAGACTGTTTTCCAAGCTTTACCTTCTGCACCGTTGTTGATTCTGGCATGAGCCCCAGGGGTGTACTCAACCACTCCTTTCTTGATCTTGAGGACATTTGAAAATCATCATACCAATATTTACTGATGTGGGAAAAAAAGATTGGGAGGTCTTACTTTTTTTTACTTTGTGTATCTGCTTAACAGCAAAAATGTAGTATTCTTAATGCTTTGCTGAAATGGACTTCTTTATGCAACATTGGAAAATTGATATTTTGATGCTTTAATAATTCAGAAGTTTCCTTTCTGGGCTGTTTGGTACCTGGAATGTACTTCAAGGTGATTGTTAAAAATTTTGCTTTTTAAATAAGCCATCTTAATTTTTCTGACATATTGAAATATGTAAAAGTGTTTAAAATTTGAGTCATGGATTTCTAAAGTTATGCTTTATTAACCAGAGTTACATGGAATTACCTGTAAACTTTAGTTTTGATAATCTGGCTTTGCCTGGCCTCTTCCTTTTCTGACCTTGACTTTATCATATGCCCGATATTCTTGGGTTTCTCTATTTCTGTAGGATGTTGGGAAGTCTGGCATCAATAATTCCTGAGAGGAAGAATGCTCATCACAGTATTCGTCAGAGTTTAGATTCACATGATAATGTAGAAGTTGAAGCTGCTGTTTTTGCTGCTGCAAACTTCTCTGCACAGTCAAAGTAAGCATACAGAAGTACATCCCTTTTAGTAGTTTGGCTTCCCAAGAAAAGTTTTTGAAGGAAAAACTGATCAACTTATATAAACACTAAGAGATACAGGAAAGTGTAAATGACAAGGTATATTTTCCAAGAAGGTTTACCTTACACCGGGGAAACAAGACTTAAATTCATAAAATAGAAAATGTAAGTGCAAATATTGGCATTAATTGTGTAAATGAAATGAGTTTCCAGAAGGACAGGATCAGCATAGATTAGTTGGGGAAGGCTTCATTGGGTAGCAGAGGCTTTATGCACTGAGGAGCTTCTCTCAGACATATACATCTGTAATACTAAAATGCTTACTCACTGTCTTCTAATGTTAATTTGTTTTGCATTAGAGCTGTCCACAGTTTGGCAAAGACAATAACTTGAATTAAAACCAATTTTAACCTATTCAGAATGTCATGTCCTATACTTGTTTTACAGAACAGTATTTTTTGGAGGTGGGGCGCGGGAGGATTAAATGTTGACCATGGTTTTATTACTATGTTTGATTGGCTTGTTTCTCTTCTGTAAAATAAAATATAATATCCCCCTGACTGACAGGAAAAGTAGCATTGCCTTCTGGGGAGCGTTTTGGTCATATGTATGAAAAGCCTTAAACAGGTACAGCCCTTTGACCCAGGAAATTCACTTCCAGAATTTATCCTAAGATATCAGCAATATGTACTGATAATTATTTATATGGATGCTAGGTGTAGTGTTACTTGTAACAACAAAAGAAATGAGAAGCAACCTAAATTTCTGCCATTGAGCTTAGATAAATTATGATCATACAGTAGAATACGGTAACAACTTAAATGTTTCTAGAAACATATTTGGAAGCAGTTTACATAATAGGTTATGTAATATGACAGGTTTGTTTTAAAAAAAAACCCTAGTAACTTATGTAATATAATAGGTTTGTTGAAAAAAAAGAAAAGGCCTAGTATTTGTATTTATGCAATAGAAAAAAAAAATGGAAGGATATATATAAAAATCTTGTCTCTGAGTGGTAAGATGGTATATAATTTTTGTTTTCTTTTTATAAATTTCTCTATATCTTGGCATGAACAAGTTCCAGTTTTATAACCAGGTGAATAATAAATTTATTTTTAACATTAAAAAAATTAGTATTTGCATACCTTTCTCTTCAGCTTTTGTTTTGTTTTGGTTTTTGAGATGGAGTTTCGCTCTTGTCACCCAGGCTGGAGTACAGTGGCACAATCTCAGCTCACAGTAACCTCTGCCTCCCGGGTTCAAGCAATTCTTCTGCCTCAGCCTCCCAAGTAGCTGGGATTATAGGCGCCTGCCACCACGCCTAGCTAACTTTTGTATTTTTAGTAGAGATGGGGTTTCAGCATGTTGGCCAGGCTGGTCTTGAACTCCTGACCTCAGGTGATCCACCTGCCTCGGCCTCCCAAAGTTCTGGAATTATAGGCGTGAGCCACTGTGCCCGGCCCCTTCAGCTCTTCTTATCAAACCTTCAGAGTTCCAGGAATTCTTATTGGAAAAGTAGATAATAGAAAGCATATAGTTTTTAATTTCGTGGATCAAAATTAATAAATAGATGTGGCAGTAATTGATGATCAGAAATATCTGAATAAGTAGAGTTCCTTTTTGTGCCTTTGAAAATAAGCATTTTTTTTCTCATTGAGAGTCATTGGTATTGAGAGGACTTTTAAAAATTTCAGTCACATGTCTCTTAACTATGAGGTTACATTCTGAGAAATGCATTGTTAGGCAATTTCATCGTTGTGCAAACATAGAGGGCTTACACAAATCTAGATGGTATAACCTAATATACACCTAGGTTATATGGTATAACCTGTTGTCCCTAGGCTGTAAACCTGTATAGCATGTTTCTATGCTGAATACTGTAGGCAATTGGAACACAATGGTAAGTATTTGTATATCTACACATAGAAAAGGCTCAGTAAAAATGTGGCATAAAAGATAAAAATGGTATTCCTGTATAGGGCACTTACCATGAATGGAGCTTGCAGGACTGGAATTTGCTCTGGGTGATCAGTGAGTGAGTGGTAAATGAAAGTGAAAGCCTAGGACATTACTGTATTACTACTGTAGACTTCCTGGACACTGTACACTTAGGCTTCACTAAATTTATTTTTGAAGTTTTTCTTCCTTCAATAATAAATTAGCTTTAACTTACTATAACTTTTTAACTTTATGCAGTCTTAATTTCTTTTAACTTTTTGACTCTTTTATAATAACATTTAGCTTAAAATACAAACATGTAGCTGTATAAACATAATTTCTTTATATCCTTATTCTGTAAGCTTTTTTTTGTTAAAATTAAGACGTAACTGGGCACAGTGTCTCACACCTGTAATTCCAGCCTATAATTGGGAGGCTGAGGTCGGGGTATCCGCTTGAGCTCAGGAGTTCAAGACCAGCCTAGGCAACATAGTGAGACCCCCTCAAAGAAAACACACAGGGACACATACATTAACCTAGACCTACACAGGGTCGGACATCAAGACATCTCTGGCCAATATGAATTTTTCAGCTCTGTTATAATCTCTTGAGGCCGCTGTCATATATGTGGTTTGTTGTTGACCAAGACGTTGTTATGCTGTACATGACTGTACTTTTACTGATTAGGAGTTGTGCCTAGTGAATAATTATCATCTGATTACCACTGCCAAGGTGTCAGTGCTTTATAGTCTGTCAGATTAAATATGTACTTCCAGTGCTTCCAAAAATAGTTTTCTAAATTTAGTTTCTAAATTTGGATGATAAATTTGTAATTTAGTGATTCAATTTTATATATGAGAATCACTTTTAGTTCAGTTTTTCTCTTGTGTTCTTATTAGAAGCTAATTTTATTTCAGTCTGTGTAATTACTGGTTTTGGAAAATGATTAAGACCAAGTAAGAGAAACAGCAATTCTTCACTTGTGGAAATGATGATTAAACATCTAAATTAACAGTTTATGTAGAAACAGTTTTTAATATACCATGCTTTAATGTGATAACTTGTAATTTATTATATTAAAAAATACCAAATGAGTCTCTTGTCACCTAGGGTGGAATGCAGTGGTGCAATCATGGCACACTGCAGCCTCGAACTCCTGGACCCAAGTGATCCTCTCACCTCAGCCTCCCAAATTTCTAGGATTACAGGTGTGAGCTACTGTGACCAGCTGACAAGATTTATATTTTTGAGATCAGTGTTCATGTCTTCTCCCAGAAATAATGACCTGGCTTGAGATCACATATCTCGGTCAATGCTGATGGATTTTTTTTCTAGTGTCTGTATTGATCGGTTTTGGATATTAAATCAGAGTAACAAGCCAAATAAGACTTTTAGAATTTATTTAATCCTGTTCTTCCGCTGTCTCCTACCGTCACCACATCTGTTTTATTCTAAACCAGAAAATTTTAAATTGCTAGTCTCTGGGTCACAAAGCAGGAGTTACAAGCTCAGATGCTTTCAGGGGCCAGGTGAACATTGTCAATGAGAGCAGTGTCCCCTAGTGGCATCTGTGGTGAACTGAAGCACATCTGCTCCATCTAAAGTGCCCCATGGCACCAGCCTGTTGTTAACAGTGCTGGGACAGCAGTGGGAATGGATGCCCAGTGCTCAGGTCTCAATTTTTGGCAAAGGAGCGGGGATAATCTGAAAAACCAGATTATTCGATTTGGGCTCACTATATTTAAATGTTGACATTAAGAATTTTTAAAAGGTTATTTTAAAAATAATTTTAAAAATATTATTACACACAAAAAGCCTGCAGTCTCCTGGTTTGCAGTTTCTTGGCCCTAAAGGTATGTAACTGATTTTTAAATTTCAAGTTGTTATAAGAAGTCTTTATATGGTTATTAAAGAAATACTTACTGAATATCCACCATGTTCAGACACTTTTCTAAGTACCAGAAATATAGAGGTGAAAAAGGTCAGGCCCTGTTGTTATATAGACACAAAATAATTTCAGATGCTTGTTAGTGTTATGAAAAAATAACACTGTATTGTGATAATGGCCTAAATGAGCTGCTTTAGAGCAGTGTTGGCATAGCCCATTTGGTTGCTGGAGTTTTTGTTTTAGTTGTGTTTCTTACCACCTCCCCTAATCCGAGCACCTGACCTTGGAATGTTAGTTGCAGTTTGGAATATTGGATTTCTTCTGTGCTAATTGTGTTTTATTTCTTTTAAGTCCTTAGAAAATATAAGCAAGTGTAATTTTTTGGTTTTAAAGTTTTTTCTGTTCTCTTTTCCCAAAGGGATTTTGCTGTAGGAATCTGTAACAAAATCAGTGAAATGATTCAAGGTATGTATTCTTCATTTAGTATTATGAGTGACTTTATGAGATTTATAATAGTTGCTAACACTAATTAAGTACTTACTATTTGCTAGTCACCATACATTCAAATAATATTTATTAAGTATCTTCTATGTGCCCATACTGTTATAAACGCTGAGGATACAGGAGTGAGCAAAACAAAGTCCTTACCCCCATCTAACCTACACTCTGGTCAGGGGTGGGGTGTGTGGGGATAGACAAATGTGCATGTGACATTTCTGGTGCTATGGTGAAGAAGTGAGAGAAGAAGGATAGAGAGTCTCAAAAGTAAGTCGGTGGGGGGAGAGAAGGGACTTACCTATTTTATATATATTGATCAGAGAAGGGACTTTCTTGTATATATTGATCAGAGACGATCTCTGATGAAGTGATATTTGAGTGAGACATGAAGGAGATAAAGGAGTGAGCCATGCTGATATAGTCCTGCATTGCTTAACAATGGGGATCCTGTGTGAGAAATGTGTCCTTAGGCAGTTTTGTTGTTTGAACTTCATAGAGTGTACTTACATAAACCTAGATGCTATAGCCTCCTATACACTTAGGCTGTATGGTATAGCCTATTGCTCCTAGGCTGTAAGCCTATGCAGCATGTAACTATGCTGAATACCATAGGCAATTGTAACAAAATGATAAGTATTTGTATATCTGAGGTAGAAAAGGTAATATATTGCACTGTGGTGTTGCAGTGACTACAGGATCTCTGAAGTTACTCAGAATTTTTCAGCTCCATTATAATCTTATGGGACCACCATCTGTCATGTGGTCCATCATTCACCAAAGCATACTTATGGGGTGCATGATTAGTTTAGGGAAGACTGGTCTGTCTGAGAGAGAGTAATGTTATTAGGAGCTCTGGAACTCTCTGCTAATGTCCTTCCAGTGTCTCCCAGTTGCAGTTAGAATCAAATCCAGATTCCTTACCATAGATTACAAAGCTCTGGTTTTCCAATCTCTTCTTTTATACTGTGAGTCATGTGTATTAACCCTATTTATCCTTATAGCAGTCATTATGGGAGCCCAAGAACTCCCATAGGGTTAATACCCTTGTCTTACCCCTAATTTATCCTAGCAGTCATAAAAGGGAGCTCTTGGGCTATAGCATTGCATGACTCTAGAGAACACCACTTTGTTTATATTCTTATAAAGAGCATTCTTTTGAATTGTGCAATGTGGCAGCCTTGGATAGGTAATACTATTATGTTCGTTTTACAGGAAAGGGAATGGAGCCACACTAAAGCTGAATGATTGGTTCACAGTCAAAAAGCTGATAACTTGCAGTTTGGCTTTGAGGCCCATGCTTTTAACCACTATGCTATCGTGCCTTTCTAAGACATGAATTTCTTAGTGTAGTTATATTTTGCATGCATTTAAATTGTCCTTCAAATTAAAATGAAAGAGAACTTGCTCATTTGCATAAATAATAAAACTCACTTAAAGACCAAGCTACAGTGAATGAGCTTTGTTGTTTTCCCCTTTATTCCTTTGTCTTTTTTCTTCCACCATTAGCAAAAGGGCTTTCCTGCAGAAAGGTATCCTTATGACATTAGAAGGAAGCATCACTTATTCATTGACCAGGATTTTATCAATTGCCTGCTATATCAGACAAGATCTCAGCAGGAAACAGGTGGCACATTTGAATTAAGATAACTCAAGGAAGGTGTAATAAAGGAGCCATTCACAAAGGCATGGCCAGGGTATACTATAGGGGATAATGTAGTTTTTGAGCCTGTAATAGCTGTTACCACACCTCTAACCATATAGGTTAAAGAGGGGTTACTAGAAACTTGGAGTTATGTCAGGAGGACCACTTTGAGAAACTAACCTCCAGGAGCATGATGTGACCCTTCTGTGAGAGAACCAGGGAATAAATACTGTGACCTCATTCTCTGCAACTCCTGCTGGGTTCTCCATTGGTTAAACTCAGAGGGCAGATAGCAAGGGAATTGATGAGAGCTATACAGGTGAGCCCTCTAGGATGCTGGAGTATTCTGTGTATCTGATGGTAGTTATATGGGAATGTACATATGTAGAAATTCATTAATCTGTACACTTAAGATTCATTACTTTATTGTTCCTTAAATTTTATCTTAGAAAAATCTAAAAGAACAGGAATTAGGAGAAGAGAGAGGCAGAGGAAAACATAGGAGTGTGGGTGGAGGAAAAGTGGAGGAAAATTGGAACCCAAGACATGGAAATGGAAGAGGAGTTTTAGGAACAGAGTATCCTGACATTTGGTTTTAAGCCGCTTGTGTTTCTGCCAGGTAAAATCTCTCAGCCTCACTAAATCTTTAGTAAAGATGCCTGTAAGCACTAAGATCCCTCTGAGTACTGGGTTGAGAATAAACTTACAGTGGAGGAAAGGAGGGGATATGAGAGTGGAGTCTGCCATGGGGAAAGGCCTAAGTAGGGAGAATACTTAGGAGACTTTCTATAATTTAGTCAAGAGGTGGTAGTGGAAGTGGATCGGCATGGTAACAACGGAGGTAGAAAGAGTTAGTTTTGGGTTTTATTCTGAAAATAGAACCAATAAGATTTGCTAATACATTTGGAAATGGGATGTGAGAGAATCCTCCTTTCATTAATTAAGAAAGACTCCAAGGTCTAAGGAGCTATAATGATGTCATTTACTGAGACAGGAGTATTTTTGGAGGGGCAGTTTCAAGGTGAAGATCTGTTCTCTTTGGGCCCTATTAATACAAAATTCTTCTGAGACCTCCTAGTGCAGATGACCAGAAGGTAATGAGATACATGCATCTGATGTCCTGGGCAGGAGGACGGGTGGGTGGCAACCTTTCACGTTTAGCTGATAAGGGAAACCATGGGATTATATCAACTCACTCAGGGAAAGCACATAGAATGAGAAGAGAATTTATTACCAACCTATGGGAATATCAGAAATTAAAGTGTAGACAGACGAGGAGACTGCAAAGGAGGTTAAGAAGGAACAGCCAGAGAAAGAGGTCAGAAAACAGTAAGAGTGGAAGAGCCAAAGCCATTAGGAGAGAGTTTCAAAGATAGAATGGTCAGCAGTGTCAAGTGCCTTCAGAACCTTAAGGAACAAAATAATAACAACATGAGCATGATGTGACCCTGCAGAGAGGAAAGTAGGGAATACTCTGATCTCATTCTTTTCCCTCTGGCAAACCCAAGTAGAGGCCATCTAGCAATGGAGTTTGTTGATGTAGGCAACTGTTGGACGTTGAAGTGCTGTCTTACGTTCATACCCACAATTATTTCACAGTGGAAAAACCAGCGATATGCAGAGTATAATTAGCTTGTGGCATGTATGTGGTCATCCATTATGACTGAGAAATTTGTGTTCACCATTACCACAAAGCCATGCCATAGAAGAAAAGATTTCTTGGTTTCACTCCACTGTTGACAGGAAAACGTGAATTAGGGTTAGTCTTCATGGACCCAGTTGTGTATGCAATAAAGAAAGGCATTTACTACACAAAGTTCAGAGGATTTCAAAACTGTTCTACACACAGTTTATTCACATCCTGATTCTGATTTAGTTGTTGAAGGAAATAATTAAAATCATAAGTATAATCAGACTGTAGCCATCAAGTGTGTGTATTTGTGTGTGTATATATATATGTATATGTGTATGTATAGTTTTTTTCCTATGATAATGAGAGGAAATAGGCAGCAAATATGACTGTTTCTACTGTGCTTTTTAAAGACAGTTTTTATTATCAGCATGTAGTTTTATAATCATTGAAAAGTTAATGTCAGCATAAATACTTTGGAAAGACTGAATTTATTGATTAGTTCTAGTATAATCTTTAATGTTACAAATATGATATTAGTATACTGTGTTTTTCAAGTGCAGTTTTGCTAATTGAGTCACAGCTTTTTAATCTGGAATATTTTTAAGGATGATGATCACAAATACCTTGAGAATTCTTTTTGTGTCTAGGTTTAGCGACACCAGTAGACTTGAAGCTAAAATTGATACCCATCCTACAGCACATGCACCATGATGCAATCTTGGCTTCCAGTGCTCGTCAGCTTTTACAACAGCTGGTCACATCCTATCCGTCCACCAAAATGGTGATTGTGTCTTTGCACACTTTCACTTTACTTGCAGCTTCATCTTTGGTTGATACACCTAAGCAGGTAATTTCGATTTTCTTTAAACTGCCTATTCTCTGGTAAACTTAAATATATAATTAGAAATAAGAAAGTGGCCCGTAAGTCTTGAGGACATTAAGGTTCTTTTCTGTAATAAAGGTCAGATAATTTCCTTTTGCTTGCTTTTTTATTCTCTCTGTTCACAGTACTGATTGTTGGGAGCTCTTGAGGAAAATGAGATGTTGTGGGGTACATAGCTGGCTGTGAAGTTGGCCATATTCAAAAAAAAAAGATAGAAAGGATTGAGTATCTGTTAAATGCCAGGTCCTGTGCTAAAACTTTAAAGTTAAATGGTAGTATTTTACAAACATGGAGAAAGAGGTCCAAATGTGGGCACGTAGTTAATGAGTGACAGGGCTGTGATCTGAAGTGAGTCCTGTCCCTTCATAAGTTTCACTAAACTACACTGCATTTCTAATGATCATTTCAGTTACAGTATTGTTTATGGAGTGACTTATTTCCTTTATAGATTCAGCTTCTGTTGCAGTATTTGAAGAATGATCCCAGGAAAGCAGTAAAGAGACTTACTATTCAAGATCTGAAATTACTTGCTAGTAAAACACCACATACTTGGAGTAGGGAGAATATTCAGGTATGTAGAACTTGTAACATTTTATATAGAAAAAATAATATAACATTACAATATAGTAAAATGTTTTGCATTTTTATATTGTCTTTGTCATCTAAGTGGTTGAATATGAAAAACTTCTAAAGCATTGTTGATGTTTGTGGCAGAAGTTATTTTATAAGTGGCACAATAAATATATAAAACTTCTATACTTCAATGTTTGTTTTAGTCAATGAAACTTGCCACTCAGTTGCTTGCTCATTTTCCCATAGTGGCACTAAGGCTAATTGAGAAGCCCAATTACATTGGTTTTTTTATTCTTGTATTTTTCAGTCAATTTGGGGAGAAAAATTTAGGGGCTGACTGTTATCTGTAATGGAGATGGGGCTGGATGGGCAACTGGGGAAGTATGTTTCTCCATGGAGATCTGAAGACATTCTTAAGTCTTCTTTTGTAAACAGAAGAGCAGATCTCACTCTTTAGACTTCTAATGTGACATCTTTGACACCATCTATGACCATCTGTTAGATTAAATTAATATTTTATATTTATTTTTTTCTCAAAATAGAACCCTGTTTACCCATTACCAATAGAGACACACCATTTTGCAAATAATGCTATTTAAAATGGAATGGAAGTTTTTATCTCTTAGCATCATCATGACTCCAGTGGATCAAAAATCTTTGAATTTCAGATTATTAAAACTAAATTGCTGTGTTTGTTTTTCTGTTTGTTTGCAGTTTTCTAAACATCTTTTAATTTACTATATTATGATTTGATGGTCACAGATATCCCAAGATAAGGACAGTTGTTAAATCTGCATTTCATAGATAGGCACTTAGGGTTCAGAAAGACTTAATATGCTTAAGAGAACGTCTTAAGAGAAGTAAATTAAGAATTTAATTAAGAGAGCTTCTGTCCTCTGATCCCTAGTCCTACTGCTTTTTCTACTAAATAATGCTATCTTTCCAAGAAGAGAATGTATCCGGCCACTTTAGTCATTTTAGAGAATTTGTATAAAGAACAAAACCCAGTTATTTAGAAAGATCAGTGGGCGGAGCAAGATGGCCGAATAGGAACAGCTCCAGTCTCCAGCTCCTAGCGCGAGTGACACAGAAGACAAGTGATTTCTGCATTTTCAACTGAGGTATTGAGTTCATCTCACTAGGGAGTGCCAGACAATCGGTGCTGGTCAGCTGCTGCAGCCCGACCAGTGAGACGAGGCATTGCCTCACCTGGGAAGCGCAAGGGGGAAGGGAATCCCTTTTCCTAGCCAGGGGAACTGACACAACACCTGGAAAATCGGGTAACTCCCACCCCAATACTGCGCTTTACCAAGGGTCTTAGCAAACGGGCACACCAGGAGATTATATCCCACACCTGGCCGGGAGGGTCCCATGCCCACAGAGCCTCCTTCATTGCTAGCACAGCAGTCTGCCATCTAATGGCAAGGCAGCAGCGAGGCTGGGGGAGGGG
>NW_012110920.1:9049017-9049383 GCF_000951035.1 Colobus angolensis palliatus | reverse complement strand
CAAAACCCCATCAGTACGTCATCATCATCAAAGACCAGAGGCAGATAAAACCACAAAAATGGGGAAAAAGCAGGGCAGAGAAGCTGGAAATTCAAAAAATCAGAGCGCATCTCCCCCTGCAAAGGAACGCAGCTCATCGCCAGCAACGGATCAAAGCTGGACGGAGAATGACTGACAAGATGAGAGAAGAAGGCTTCATTCCATCAAACTTCTCAGAGCTAAAGGAGGAATTACGTACCCAGTGCAAAGAAACTAAAAATCTTGAAAAAAAAGTGGAATAATGGATAACTAGAATAATTAATGCAGAGAAGGCCATAAACAAACTGACAGAGATGGAAACCATGACACAAGAAATACGTGACAAAT
>NW_012110920.1:8987459-9043775 GCF_000951035.1 Colobus angolensis palliatus | reverse complement strand
AAGAAAAAAAAGATCAGTGAGAAGCACGGTATTATTCCTTCTCATTTTTTTCTTATTGTGAGATAGATCACACATACAGAAAAGTATGTAAAATGTATAAATAGTTTAAATACTTTTAAGTGAGAAAAGTATGTAAAAATGTATAAATAGTTTAAATACTTCTAAGTGAAAACCCATGCAACTTCCATCCAGCTGGAAATAGAATATTACAGGATCACAGAACCCTGCCTCCTTCCCTTGCATGGTCCTTCCTGATTGAAACTTTACACCTACCAAAAGCAAACCACTATTTTGACTTTCGTGATAATAATTTCTTTGCTCTTCTTTTACCTTCTTCACATGTATTCCTAAAGAATACTGTTTAACTTTCTTTTTGTTTCTTTTGCTCAGTGTTACACTGGTGAGACTTATTCATGTCTTTTCCCTTTAATTGTAATGTATTATCCCATTGTATGAATGTATCACAGTTTATTTGCTCTTGATGGGTTATTTCCAGCATGGGCCTGTTGCAAACAGTGCAGAACATTCTTCTGTTTGTCTCCCAGTGCACACATGCAGATTTCTTTAGAGTGTATACCTAGGAATGAAATTTCTGACTTATAGAAAATGCGTATCTTCAATTTTAACAGATAATGTCAAACTATTTTCCAAAGTCAATGAAGCAGTTTACATTCCTGCTATGTATGAGGGCATCCATTGATCACATCCTTACCAACACATAGAATTAGACTTAAATTTTTACCAGTTTAGAAATCGTACTTTTTATGTATGACTCCTTGATTATTAAAGAAATTGAGCACCTTTTTAATATGTTTATTGATCATTTGGATTTTCTCTTATGACATGGCTATTCAGGTCTCTTGCCTATTTTTCTGTTGATTTGTAATTATTTTTTATATATTTTGAATACTCATACTTTGTTGGTCCTTGGCAATTCTGTATAAATTTCAGAACCAGCTTGTCAAGTTTAACAGTTTGATTGGGATTACACTAAATGTAAAGATCAGTTTGTATGGTAACTTTATAATACTGTCTTCCAGTGCATGAACATGTTATATCTTTCCACTTATTTAGGTCCCTTTAATGTGTCTCTTGCCCTAGTCTATTTCGTCTGATATTAATATCATCACTACTTTAGCTTTCTTTTACATTTGTTGACATGATAGGTTGTTTACCATCTTTTTAGTTTCAATCTTTATATATCTTTATGTTTCACGTTTCTTATAAACAGCATTTAATTGTTTTTTTTTGTTTTTTTTGTTTTTTTGAGACAGAATTTTGCTCTGTCACCCAGGCTGGAGTGCAATGGTACAGTCTTGGCTCACTGCAACCTCCACCTCCAGGGTTCAAGCGATCCTCCCACTCAACGTCCCAAGTAGCTGGGACTACAGGCATATGCCACCACACACGGCTAATTATTGTATTTTTAGTAGAGAATCATCATCATGTTGCCCAGGCTGGTCCTGAACTCTTGACGTCAAGCAATCCACCTACCTCAGCCTCCCAAAGTGCTGGGATTACAGGTGTGATTATTTTTAATCCAGCCTGGCAGTCTTTGTCGTTTTCAGATGGAGCATTTGATTCATCTGATTTACTGTGATTTATCACACATTTGAGTTTAAATCTACCATTTTATTTTGTGTTTTCTCTGTGTCTCCCCTGTTCCTTTTCACTCTTTGGAGGAGATGGGGGTTTCTTTCTGGATTGATTGTTTTTGATATCTACCATTCCATTTGACTTGACTAGTCTGGAAGTATACAGTCTTGTTAAGTATTCTTTTGGTTGTTATCCTAGAAATGAAAATATAACTGATAGTCATTTTTATCAGTCTAAAGTTAATTCTGCTAAAAGTCCTCTGAGCACACTTGAATGCCCTTTTCATCACTCTAAACTTTTATGTATTATTGTTTTGTGTAATTAAAATACAAGTTAAATAAAATACAATTAAACTATTTTTTCTTACATAGTTTCATTATTGTTTAGGAACTTAATTGTTCATTTGGACCTTCCATTGTCTTTGCTCTCTTGCATCTCAGCTATTTCCTAATTACTTTTCCTTCTGCCTTCGGAAGGTCCTTGAGTGAGAGTCTGTGGTGGTAAACCCTCTCAATATTTCCTTGCCTAAAAATGCTTTCATTTTGTCCTCAGTCTTGAAAGATGCTTTCTCAGGATACAATTCTCAGGGCGTTGAGGATACCATTCTGCTGTCTACTGGTTTTCTTTATTGCTGCTGAAAAGTAGTAATACTCTTTGGAAGGATTTTTTTTTTTTCTTTAAAGTTGTTCTCTTTGACTTGATTTTCTGTAGTTTCACTATGAAATGTCTAGTTGTGAATTTCTTTTTAAACTATCTAGACTGTGTTTGATTTCTTGACTCAGAAGATTGGTGTCTTTCAGCACTTCTGGGAAATTGTTACTTGTAATTTCTTCAGATATTGCCACTGTCTCTTTTTCTCACCTTTTCTTCTGGACCTCCCATTAAAGGTATGGTAACCCTTCTCCCGTTAATCCTTCATGCGCCTTATCTTGTTTTCTATTTTCTCTGTGCTGTGTTCTCAGTAATTTCTTCTTATATATGTTTTAGTTCAATAATTATTTTTTCAGTTTATCTAAAGTCTGCAGATTTGTCTCTGCTCTCTATTTCTATACCCTTTTTCCTTGTTTACCTGGTTGTTTTTCACTTTGAAATACTCATTATTCTTGGAGAAGTATGTGTGGGAATTATTTGAGGCTCAGACTAAAAAGTACTTTCCTGTAGAGATTTGCATTTGCTTCTGCTAGGCAGAGACGTCAGATAGTGATAAATGATGCTAAGAAAAATTAAATCAGGAAGAAGATTAGAGAATATGGAAGGTGGAGGTTGCAGTTTTAGGTCTGGTTAGAGAAACCCTCACTGAGAAATTGACATTTATGGAAAGACCTAAAGACGGGAATGTCAATTTTGTGGGCCCCTGAAGGAAGGGTATTATCAGCAGGAGAAAAGCCTGAAGACCCTAAAGTGAGAACATTCATGAGTGTGAGGTCAGTGTGACTGTTAATAGGGGAGATTAGTAGGAGGTGATGTTAGGTGATAATAGGGAAGAATAGGCATTTAGGGCCTTTGAGTCCTTCTTAAGGACTTTAGCTTTTTACTCTACATGAGATAGATTGCCTCTGAAGATTTTGAGCAGAGGACATTATCTGACTTAAGTTCTAAAATATTATCTCTGGCTTAGCTATATTGAGACTAGGTTGTAGGGGCCCAAAGGCAGAAGCTGGGAGAACATTTAAGAGGCAGTAACAAATAATCCAATTAGAAAATATATAATTACCTGAACCAAGGTAGTTGGGGTGGTAGTGAGAAGTGGTAATAGTTTGGATATATTTTAAAGGCTAGAGCTGATGGATTTCCTGGCATAGTGTAGAGAAAGAAAGGTGGCTATAAACTTTTTGCCATCAACAAAAGCAATTGTCATTTACTTGGAATGGGCAAGACTCTGGGAGACTCATTTCTTGAAGATCAAGAGTTCACTTCTGAGTATATAAAGGGTAAAATGTCAGACATCCAGGTGGAGATGTCAAGGACATAGGTGCCTGGAGTTCAGTGGACAGATATAGCTGAGGTTATAAATATGAGAGTTATCAGTTTATGGATGGTATTTGAAGCCATGAGACTGGATGGCTCAACTAGGGAGACAATATGGCTAGAGAAGATTTAGGGAATGATGAGCTGAGAAACAACCAGCAAAGGAGCCTGGAAAGGAGTGGCCAGTAATACATAAGTCAGAATAGTATTTTGTAGGGAGAAGACCTTGATCTACCACGAGAGCTGCTGCAGCCATATTCGCCAAGATAAGGACTGATAGTTCACCTTTGCGTTTGGCAACATGAAGTCATTGATAACCTTAAGAGAGCAATTTTGCTGCAGCATTGTGGGTAAAAGGCTGATTAGAGTGGATTCTGCAGAAAAATAGGAGAGAGATTTAAGGCAGTGAATGTACATTGGTCCCTCAGTGTCCCTGGAGATTGATTCCAGGACCGACCCTTCTCAAGATTACTTATAATACCTAATACAATGTAATTTTAAGTAAATAGTTGTATTATGTTGTTTTTTATTTGTATTATTCTTTTTTATTATTAATATTTCAAATACTTTCGATCTGGAGTTGGTTGAATCAGTGGATGCGGAACCCATAAGTATTGAGTGCCTACTGTAGAAAACATTTTAAAAGGAATTCTGGGCTGGGCGTGGTAGCTCATGCCTGTAATCCCAGCACTTTGGGAAGCCAAGGTGGGTGGAGTTCAAGACCAGTCTGACCAACATGGAGAAACCCTGTCTCTACTAAAAGTACAAAATTACCTGGGCGTGATGGTGCATGCCTGTAATCCCAGCTACTCTGGGAGGCTGAGGTGGGAGAATCGCTCGAATCCGGGAAGCAGGGGTTGCAGTGAGCCGAGATTGTGCCGTTGCACTCCAGCCTGGCAACAAGAGCAAAATCTGCCTCAAAAAAAAAAAAAAAAAGGAATTCTGCTCTCAAGGGAGCAGAGAAATGATATGGTATTGCTAAAGGGTATGCTGTTTGTTTTTATCCTGGGAGGAGTAAACTTGTTTTTTATTGATGGAAATGACCTGGTAGAGGGCAAAAATTGCTAGAGCAATGTCTTTGAGTAGGTGAGACTGGAAGGGACCCAGAGTAGAAGTAGATAGGCTTTCTCTAGTTCACATAGAATCGGAAGGAAGACCTTAAGAAGCCTAATGTAAGTGCATGAATAGGTATTATGGTAAAAAGTTACAGAAAGTCTCTTGTGATGGATTTTTTTGGGTTTTGTTTTGTTAGGTAATTAGGAAACGTGGTCATTAGGTATGGGTAAAAATGGGGGAGGCAAAAAGAAACTTTTTAAGGAAACATAGAAATTCAAATAAACATAGAAATTCAAATAGAGGATTGCCAGGTAAGATATTTGAGTAAAGCAATATATAATGTGGTGTCTGGCACATACAAATAAATACTTTTTAAAGGGTAGCTGTAAGTTAAAGGTAAGTTTATTCTTTAGTTTTCCTTTTTGAATACTTTGACAGATTGTAGGGTTGGGGTTGTGCTGTCTTAATAAAATGAACTGGGAAGTTTTTCTATACTCTGGAATGGTTAAGAACTATAACAGAATTTTCTGTTTCTGAAGGTATAACTTTAAAAGTACCATAAATTTATCTGGATCTAGAACTTTTTCCAGTGATAGTTGTTTTGAGAACGTTTCCAATCACTACATGTTGTTTTCCTGTCAGTTTTTTAGCTCTTCTGGAATCAGTTTTGGTCATTTGTTTCCCATTTACTTTACTTCTCAAATTCATTAGTATCAGCATAAAGAGTCTTTTTAACTTCTAATATCTTTGATTTTTAAAATTTTTTATCTTGTACATTTGTGTTTATTTCCCCTTTTTCTTTTTCTTTCTTTCTTTCTTTCTTTCTTTCTTTCTTTCTTTCTTTCTTTCTTTCTTTTTTGTTGGAGATAGAGTTTCACTCTGTTGCCCAGGCTGGAGTGCAGTGGCACCATCTCAGTTCACTGCAACCTCCGCCTCCGGGCTTCAAGCGACTCTCCTGCCTCAGCCTCTCAAGTAGCTGGGATTACAGGCATGAGCCACGCTGCCAGGCTAATTTTTGTATTTTTAGTAGAGACAGGGTTTCACCATGTTGGCCAGGCTGGTCTCAAACTCCTGACCTCAGGTGATCCACCCGCCTCGGCCTCCCCAAAGTGCTAGGATTACAGGTGTGAGCCACCACGCCCAACCTATATATCCCGTTTTTCTTGATTAGACTTGCCAGAAGCTTTACTTTCTCATCTTTTTCAAGTGCTTGGTACATTTATTTTTATTTTTCTTATTTAATAATGAAAGCAGTTAAGACCATTAATTTGCTTCTTGGTACAGATTGACCACATTTCATAAATTATGTCTTGTGTTGTTCTTATTGCCATTAGTTTGAAATGCATTTTTTAAAAAGCCGGATTTATTGTGGTATAATTTATTTACAGAAACTTTTCTAGGTATGCAGTTGGATGAGTTTTTACAAATGTACGAAACCACCACCACAGTTGAGATACAGAACGTTTTCATCACCCCTCAAAGTTTCTTGCAGGCCCCTCTGAAGTCAGTCCTTTCCCCAGCCCCTGACAACTACCAGTCTGATTTCTGTTGCTGTGATTTTTGCCTTTCTAGGATATAAATAGAATCATATGGTATATGGCCTTTTGGATATGGCTTCTTTCACTTACCATAATACTTTTAATATTTATCCATGTTGTTGCATGTAGCAATAGTTCATTCCTTTTTATTGCTGAGCAGTATTCAGGTATATGGGCATACAACAATTTGTTCACAAGTTGGCGGACATTCGGATTATTTCTGTGTTTTTGGCCATTATGAATAAAGCTGCAATCATACACGAAAATCATACGCAATTTTGTGTGACATCTCTTGGGTAAATACCTAGAAATGGAATTGCTGGGTTGTGTGGTAAGCACTTATTCCATTTAACTTTGTAGGAAACTGCAAAACCGTTTTCCAAAATTGCAATACCATTTTACTTACCCACGCCATATATGAGTTCTAGTTCTGTATCCTTGCCAGCACTTTGTGTTGTATGGTTTTGTAATAGGTGTGTAGTGGTATTTCATCATGGTTTTATTTTGCATTTTCTTAATGACTAATGATGTTGAGCATCTTACAGGCTTATTTGTCATCTGTATCTTCAGTGAAGTGCCTATTTTAATATTTTATTTTTTTATTAGGTTTTTTGTCTTTTTGTTATTGTTATTTATATATTTTTGATGTTTTATCAGATGTATGTTTTACAAATATTTCCTCTCAATATATATCTTTAATATCTGTCTTTTGAAAAGAAGTTTTAAGTTGTGATAAAATCTATCTAATTTATTAATGGTTTTTTTTTATAGGTTGTATTTTATCTAAGAAGTCTGCCTAACCCAAAATCACAAAAGTTTTCTCCTAAAAGTTTTGTAGTTTAATTTTTATATATAGCCCTGTGTGATCCATTTTGAGTTGGCTTTTGTGTATGGTATAAGATAGGCATCAAGGTGCATTTGGATAGCCAGTTGTAGCACCCTTTCATGGGGAAAACTTTTCTTTTCCCGTTGAATTGCTTTAGCATCTTTGTTGAAAATCAGTTGACCATATCTGTGTGGATTTATTTCTAAATTCTATTCTGTTCCCTTGGTCTGTATATCTGTCATTAAGCAAATAGGACATTGTCTTGATTACTGTCATTTTATGGCAACTCTTGGAATCAGTGTGAGTCCTCTACCTTTGTATTTCTTTTTCAAAATTATTAGGCTGGGTGAGATGTGGTGGCTCATGCCTATAATCCCAGCACTTTTAAGAGGCCAAGGTGAGAGGATCACTTGAGGTGAGGAGTTTAAGAGTAGCCTGGGCAACATAGTGAGACTCTGTCTCTACAAAAAAAATTTTTTTTAAAAATCAACTAGGCGTACTGGTATATACTTATAGTCCTTCCTACTTGGGAGACTCAGCTGGCAGGATCGTTTGAGCCCAGGAATTCAGTTTGGCTATTCTAGGTCTACTGCCTTTCCATGTAAAATTTAGAATCAGTTTGTCAATTTCTACCAAAAAAGTCTGCTGGGATTTTTGTTGGTCTTTACATCTGAAGATCAATTTGGGATGAATTGACATTTTAATAGTATTGTGGGGGTTTCTTTGTTTTTGTTTTTGTTTTTTGTTTTTTTTTGAGATGGAATCTTGCTCTGTCACCAGGGCTGGAGTACCGTGGCGTGATCTCAGCTTACTGCAGCCTTCACCTCCCAGGTTCAAGCGATTCTCCTGCCTCAGCCTCCCAAATAGCTGGGATTACAGGTGCACACCACCACCCCCAGCTAATTTTTGTATTTTTAGTAGAGATGGGGTTTCACCATGTTGGCCAAGTTGGTCTCAGACTTCTGATCTCAAGTAATCTGCCCGTCTCAGCCTCCCAAAGTGGTGGGATTATAGGTGAGAGCCACTGTGCCTGGCCAGTAGTATTGTGGTTTTTTTGGAACGTGGTATATCTCTCCTTTTTTTTTTTTCTTCCTGTTTGGAGCTAGGTTTCACTCTGTTGCCCAGGCTGAAGGGCGGTGGTGTGCAATCATGATTCACTGCAGCCTCAGGTGATCCTCCCACCTCAGCCTCTGAAGTAGATAGGACTACAGGTACATGCCACCACGCCTGTCTAATTTTTGTATTGATGGTATTTTGCCACACTGCCCAGGCTGGTCTCAAACTCCTGGTCTCAAATGATTCACTTGCCTTAACCTCTCAAAGTGCTGGGATTCCAGGCATGAGCCACTGCACCTGGCCTATCTCTCTCTCTCTCTTTTTTTTTTAAGCTCTTCTTCAGTTTCTCATCAGTGGTATTTTTGTTTTGTTTTATTTTTTTCCATAGGTTTTTGGGGAGCAGGTGGTATTTGGTTACATGAGTAAGTTCTTTGGTGATTTGTGAGATTTTGTTGTACCCATGACCCAAGCACTATGCACTGTACCCAATTTGTAGTATTTTATCCCTCATCTTATCAGTGGTTTTTATTTTTATTTATTTATTTTTTGAGACAGGGTCTCACTCCAGTGCCCAGGCTGGAGTGCAGTGGTGTGATCATGGCTCTTTGCAATCTTGACCTCCTGGGCTTAAGTGATCCTCCTGCTTCAACCTCCCAAGGAGCTGAAACCACAGGTGCACACCAATGCCCAGCCAATTTTTGTATTTTTTTGTAGAGACAAGATCTCGCTATTTTGTCCAGGCTGGTCTCAAACTCCTGGGCTCAAGCAATCTGCCTGCCTCGGCCTTCCAAAATGCTGGGGTTATAGGTGTGTACCACCACGCCGGGCCACGTGGGTGGTTTTTAGTTCAGCATACAAATCTTGCACATATTTTGTTAGATACATTCCTAAATATTTCATGGTTTTAATGCTACTGTAAATGATTTTTTTAAAATGTCCATGAGAGCAATTTTTGTTTCTTCTTTGACCATGGCATTAGTGTAATGTTTTCTACTTTTGAAGTGATTAGTTTTCCGTATTTGTTGGTGGAATTTTTGTTGTTGCTAACTTTTTGTTATTCTTAAAGTTTATTTGTGGCCCATTGTAGGATCACTTTTTATAAACAGTTCAGGGGTTTGAAAAGAAGACATGTTTTGTTTTGGTTTGGTTTGGTTTTGAGATGGAGTTTTCCTCTGTTGCCTAGGCTGGAATGCAGTGGTGCTATCTCAATTCACCTCAGCCTCCACCTCCTGAGTTCAAGTGATTCTCCTGCCTCAGCCTCCCGAGTAGCTGGGATTACAGGCGTGAGCTGCCGCACCCAGCCTGTAGTCTTACTGGAAGAGAATATTTGATTTATGCAACCTTTCTGTTACAGAGCAAAATATTATTTGTTCCAGATAGTCTCAAAGATGTAAATTTTATTTTTAGCATTATCTCTTCTGAGAGGTTCTAATTTGTACCTTACCCGTGACTAGGAGGAGTGGTGACAAGTTCAGCCTTAGAATTAGTTCTTGTAATAATCTTTTTCTTTGCAGTTAGTACAATGGAGACAGAAAACTTTGAGGTATTATGTCTCTGACAGAATACTTTCAAACATAACTTTTTTTTTGTTTTGTTTTACTTTAAAGATTATAAACTTCATTTTACTATACTTTTCTGGAACACATCCCTGGTGGCCAGTCCTATTCCAGGGTATACGAGAAGACCCTATTTAGGGATTGACCCAGAAAACAATAATTCAGGCCAGAGCCTCTAGTTGAATAGTGAGTTAAACCAGTAGAGAGGAAAATTTAGACCAGATAGTTAGTGAAGAAGGCAATGGTAATGAATGAGACCGAGGACTCCTTTTGAAAAGACAGTTTTTCCTTTTTTGTTGATATGAAAAATGATCCTGGTAAAATTTTGTAGTAGATAATGTCCATAAACCAGATTTTATATTGAAATGTGATTGACGTACCATTTCTGAGGAACTTCATGATTTGCTCTGTTATGCTTACTGATTTGGATTAATGAACGTTTGTTTAAATCAGTGTTTTTTTAATTTTATTATCATTATTTTTAAGACAGAGTCTCACTTGTTGCCCAAGCTGGAGTGCCGTAGCACAATTGCAGTTCACTGCAACCTCAAATTCCTGGGCTCAAGTGATTCTCCCACCTCAGCCTCCCAAGTAGCTAGGACTACACATGTGCCCCACCACACCTAGCTAATTTTTAAAAACTTTTTAGTAGAGATGGGACTTTGCTATGCGCCCAGGCTTAAACGAGTATTTATTTACCGAGACTGCTTTAGGTTCCCAATAATGTGCTAGATGACAGAAACAGAATATAACGTAAATAATTTTATCACAAGATTTTCTAATATTCAGTTTTTTAAATGGTAAAATTCTTCTTATTTAAAATTATTGTCATTTTATATAAAATGTCTCACCTAGTTTATTATCACAGAAGGCTAAATATCTATTATACATAGAGCAATCTGAGACATAATATGGAATACATATAAATACAGGACATAGTTCCTAACTTCTGGGGCTGTTTGGTTTAGGATATTAGTCTTAATCACAAGTTAATTAACAGTACAAGGCAGGCCAATTTAGGTAACAAAAAGTGAACAAACTGAAATGGCCTAAGTGCTTGAATAAATAAATATAAATTATAGTATTAAATAATAATCACTTTTTAAAAATGCATTCTTTTGAACTTCAGTAACAGCATCTATATCTGCTTTTATTTCCTCATCCCCTGCTGTTTCTTTTATACACTTGCATTTTGATCTGTTTTCCTGTCACTTTGCTTAGGCACTTTACATTTGGCACTGTCAACCTGCCCCTTCCTTTGGCACTTAGCTGTCCTCACTCATTCATTACACTACCTAACCTGCACCTTCTCTGTATTCTTCACTGCCCTTTTTCTTCCAAGTTGAGTCCATGGCTCTCTGCTTTCTACCAGTTATTCTCTGTCATTCTTATGGCCTTTCTTAATGCCGGTTTGCAGGGCCTCCGACAATCTAATCCTTTTACCTGAGCTTCTATATTGTTCTCTAGCATAGTAGCCTGTATGGGTTGCAAAGTGCTTTGACTTTCAGTGGCTTTGTAATCTTACAGACAGTAGATGTCACCTCACTTACATTTGATTTTTAATTTTAATTCAGTTTTTTAAATGCCAGCGCATTCATGTGGTCAAAATTCCAAAACTACGAAAGGATATATAGTGACTATTTCCCACCTACTGTTCTGTCATCTACACAGCTCCTTTGCCCAGTGGCAACCAATATCTCTTGTATATTTTTCTAGAGGTGTTTTTTATGAAAATCAGCAGTTCTTTGTAAATACCCCATTTTACAGACAAAGAAGTTGGGGCTCAAATATTTCAGTAATTGGCTCAGATCAGAGACATGGTAGGTGGCAGAGCCAGAATTCTGATGTGTGTCTTCCAATTAAAAATTTGCTGTATCTTAGATTCCAAATGCCTGGTGGATGTTTTCTTCTTGGACTTCATGTCTCATCCTATTTTCTGTCCTTTTTCTAAAATTGGCTTATCCCCCATAAATTTCAATCTTTTAAATGGAATCTGGTTACTAGATTTGAAAGTTGGCAATAATTAGTGAATCCTTCTTGTTCATTTCTTGATATGTAATCTCTTTTAAAATGTCTGTCATACTCATTCACTAGTCTCCATTCCTGCCACCAAATTCTAGTTCAGGCCATCATCACCACCTGCCTGGATTGCTGACAGAGGCTATAGGTTGGCATCCTTCACTCTCAGTTCTCTTTGTTAACTTTGTTTTGTTTACCATTTGCCAGAATTATCTTCCCTAACACTTTAGATGCCATTATTCCTCTCCTCTGGCTTCTTTTTTTCGTTTTTCGTTAGGTTTTAATTGCCTAACTTTTAAGGCCCTATATCATCTGACCTAATCCCCCCCGATCTTAGCCTCTATCCTTTTGAACATTTCTCTTCTTAGGCCAAAATTAAACACCCCATATTCTGGCCTAATTGCTAAAGTATGTGTTGTATGCATTACCTAGACTGTCTTCCCTTCGGTTACCAGAAACATACTGCATCTTTCAGGTCTATTTCCATTCCTTTCATGGTAATTTTTGGGCTGCTGCTGTTTTTCTTGTTAACTAGGTCTTTCTTTCAGTCGAAAAAGTATTCATGCACCTGACAAAAAATTTCTAGAGTTCAAAAGTATACAGTGAGTGAAATATAAGTCATCTCATAGGTCTCCTCTGTAGAAGTGATCACTGTTAATAGTTTCTTATGTAACCTTCCTAAACTTTTTCATCAGTATGGAAACCTGTGTATGCCCCATCTTTTTTTCTTTACAAGTGAAAATACACTACATGCATGTTTTAAACCTTTACCTCTTAATATGGGGGGACTTTTTTTTTTTAATTTTTTTTAGACGGAGTCTCGCTCTGTCGCCCAGGCTGGAGTGCTGTGGCACGATCTCCGTTCACTGCAAGCTCCGCCTCCCCGGTTCATGCCATTCTGCCTCAGCCTCCCGAGTAGCTGGGACTTCAGGCACCTGCCACCACACCTGGCTAATTTTTGTATTTTTAGTAGAGACAGGGTTTCACCATGTTAGCCAGGATGGTCTCAATCTCCTGACCTCATGATCCGCCCGCCTCGGCCTCCCAAAGTGCTGGGATTACAGGTGTGAGCCACTGCACGCAGCCGAACATCTTATATTAGCAGCTAGATCTACGGCACTTTTTTTTTTTTTATCAGCTGTGTGGTACTTCTTTTATATACCCAGTTCCCCACAGATAGACATTAGGGTTGTTTCTGATACTTTTACTGTTACTGTTGACATTTCTGCATTGAATAGTTTGTGAAAAATCACCTTTGTGATCATAAATTTTCAGAAAAGAAATTTCTAGGTCTAATGATGGATATTTTAAAATTTTTGAGAGTTAATACCAATGACTCACCAGAGAGATTTATACCATTTTACTCTTCTAACAACAGTGTGTGAGAGCACCTATTTCCCCATATTCTTCAGTGTTATGTATTATCAAACTTTAACCTTGGTCAATCTGATAGTTAAAAAGTGACACATTTTAATTTAAAATTTTCAAAGTATGAATGAGGTTAGACTTTTTATTTAAAAGACATTTGTGTGCATTCTTTCTGTGAGATACCAAATTTTTATTGAGTTTTTGCCTATTTATTAGTAAGAACTTTTTTTTTTTGAGACAGAGTCTTGCTCTGTCGCCCTAGCTGGAATGCAGTGGCGTGATCTTGGCTCACTGCAGCCTCTGTCTCCTGGGTTTAAGCGATTCTCCTGCCTCAGCCTCCTGAGTAGCTGATACTACAGGCATGCACCACCACACCCGGCTGATTTTTGTATTTTTAGTAGAGATGGGTTTCACCATGTTGGCCAGGCTGGTCTAGAACTCCTGACCTGAGGCGATCCTCCTGCCTCGGCCTCCCAAAATGTTGAGATTACAGGCGTGTGGGCCACTGTGCCTGGCCAGAACTTTGTATATATTAAGGTTCTTGGTCCTTTATTGATGTTATATGATGTGAATATTTTTTTCTAGGTTTGCCAATTATCTTTTTATCTTTGTATTGTTCCACGTTACCTCATAGTACTTTTTACAGTTTTGGTTTTTTATTTGCCATAAAAAACAAACAAACAGGGATATAGTTTTATTTTACCAAATGACTGGTCAATTGTCTTTGTAGTTTTAACTGGTACCTTTAATTTTAAATGCCATTATCATATATTAAATTCTAGTATATATTTAAATCTTTTCCTTGCCAGTTTTTCTGGATGTTTTCTGATTTTTATTTTTCCACATGATCTTTAAAATCAGGTAATCTAAATCGTCCTGCAATTTTGTTGACATTTTTATTGAGGGTCATATTAAATTTATTTTAACCCTTTCTGAAATGTTATTTTTAACTTTTTCCTTAGACTTTTAAGTTTTGCTTATTTTCTGAACCTTTGTCTTTGTGGGAGAATGGAAATTAATTTAACAAAACAGTTATTTGACTTGTTATATTACATGCAGTCATATGATACAGAGCCGTGTGATAAAGGATAAGGCAAGAGTCACTGTACTGTGATTATATATTCATAGTTCACTACATTGAAAGAAAAACTAGCATCTTATTTTTGGTAATAAAAATTTGGTAACCAAACTACCTGGTCAAGAGTAGAGTAAATGACCAGAAATGGGGGAAGATAGCTCTATTCACTTAGAAACTAGATAGAATTCCATATTCTCTGTTATTTTTAAAAATTACACATATATGAAATAGTATTCATATCTCTCTTAGGTAAGCAAAATATGGTGGGGATTTCAGAATAGTTTTACATTTACAGAAAAATTGAGAAGATAGTACACGGGGTTCCCACATTCCCCCACTATTTCCCCTATTATTGACATGTTACAATAGTATAGTACTTTTGTTATAAATGAACCAATATTGATGCATTGTTATTATTAACCAAAGTTCATTCCTTATTCGTAATTTTTTAGTTTTTACCTAGTGTCCTTTTTATGTATCAACATAGTTTACATTTAGTTATCCTGCCTCCTGAGGCTCCCCTAAGGAGTTTGGAAGTTTGACTTAGTGCTTTTTCTGTTTTTTTTTTTTTTGAGACAGGGTCTTGCTCTGTCCCTCCACTAGAGTGCAGTGGCGTGAACATGGTTTACGGCAGCCTTGACCTGGTGGGCTCGAGCGATCCTTCTGCCTCAGCCTCCCAAGTAGCTGGGACCACAGGCACGTACCACTAGAGACAAGGCCTCACATTGAGCCCAGGCTGGTCTCAAACTCCTGAGCTAGAGTGATCCTCCCACCTCCCAAACTGGTGGGATTACCAGAATGAGCCACTGCACCTGGCCTCGACTTAAGTTTTTTAACATGAAAAAAAGTCCTTAATATATAATTTTCTAAAAACCAGAAAATGTAAATGGAGTAGACAATTTAGAAGTATATTGATGTTTTTAACTTCTGTATTCATTTCTCTTCTGCATTCCAGGCACTTTGTGAGTGTGCCCTCCAGACTCCTTATGACAGCTTAAAACTAGGGATGTTGTCTGTCCTTTCCACACTATCAGGGACCATCGCCATCAAACATTACTTCAGTACAGTTCCAGGTAAGGAAAAGAAGGGAGATACTATATAAATAATGTGCTAACTCCTTTATCCGTATTTATGTTTCAGGTTGTTTCTTCTATAAAGCTTTAACATCAGGGAAAGTTTCAAAAATCTCATACTCCATTGCATGCTAGTGGTTTATTTGAACATGATTTCTTAACTAATGCCTATGATAACAACATCTTGCATCCTTGATCTTAAGTCAATAATATATTTTTCTAGGTTTGTCCTTTTTTTTGAATTATATGTGGGTGAAAATATTTTTAAGGATGCTTAAAATAGTTGGTTTGCTTTTGTATATCTCTGACTCAAAGTGCCCTTTGAATTTAAGTACATTTCAAAGGTCAAGTAGTAGTGAGTTTTAAGAGCAAATGTCATATGCTTCCTTTTAGGTGCATGTTATTTCTCTGGAAAACAATTAAAATAAAACTTTACTCCAGCTCAAAATGGTTTCCTAGTTACCAGTTGAAGATGATTAACTCTAAAATGCTTTCATTAATGCCCAGTAAGGAGCTTGCTTACCTAACAGACTTAAAGCTAAACTTTTTTGCCATTTTGGGTTTTTTTGTTTGTTTCTTTGTTTTTTGTTGTTTTGTTTTGAGACAAAATCTCACTCTGTTGCCCAGGCTGGAGTGTAGTGGGGGGATCTTGGCTCACTACAACCCAAACCTCCTGGGTTCAAGCAGTTCTCTTGCCTCAGTCTCCCGAGTAGCTGGGACTACAGATGCCTGCCACCATGGCTGGCTAATTTTTATATTTTTAGTAGAGATGGAATTTCACCATTTAGCCCAAGCTGATCTCAAACTCCTGGCCTCAAGCGATCCACCCACTTTGCCCTTTCAAAGTGCTGGGATTTACAGGCATGAGCCACTGTGCCCGGGCTGGTTGTTTTGTTTCAATGCAAGCTTTGTGGAACCTCTATTGCTTCCTTTTGTAGTCAGTTAGTTTGAATTAAAGAACTGTAATGTAGATTTGTTTGTCCCTTTTATGGCCACATAGTGTATGATACTTTCTAGGTGTAGGGAATTCCCTGCCATGTAAGTCTTAATAGGAAGCTATAAAGACCTGATACTCTGTTGTCACACCTCCCTTCTAGCTAGTGTGCTTACATGTAGCCTGGACTCGACTAATCATTTCCATGCCACAGACTAAATTGGGAGCCAGTAACAACAAGGAAGTGGGGATATGAGAGAATGGGGATATGGTAATGTAGCAATGACAGAGCAACATTTGTTTCCAGAATATACTCTAGCAGTGGGTGTTTGCTATGTCTGGTACCCTGTGACAGAAGTTAAGCTGTGACATGAAATAATCAGTAACAATGGCTGCTGTGTCCTCACTGGACTAATTCCATGCATGGTCTTTTGGGCTGTGGTCTTGGTTGCTCCCTGGCCTTTTTCTTATTTGTTTTCTGACCTTGTTTTCCTATTAATTTTGCAGGCTTTCCAGTGATTCTGTGAAGTACATTATCAATTATCTATTGCTGCATAACAAAATCACCCCAAAACAAGTAGCTTAAAACCATGACCTTTTTATTTGCTCTAATTCTGTCAATCAGCCATTTTAACTGTACTCAGCTGGGCAGTCCTACTGGCCTCACTTGGGGTCACTTATGTGACTACAGTCATGTATGACTAGGATTGGATGGTCTAAGATGACCTCATTCACATGCTAGAAATTGAAAGGCTTTCTGCTGAGGCACCTTAGTTTTTATCCATGCAACTCTTGGTGGGTTAGCTTGGGCTTGTTTTCAGGATGTTGGTTGGAGCTAAAAGAAAGCAAGCCACCAACACACAAGCACTTGTCAACCTATTGCTTGCAGCCTGTTTTCCAGTGCTTTATTGGCCAAAGCAAGTCACATGGAATTGGAAGATCACATGGTAAAGGAGCATGTCCACAAGGGATGTGAGAGATTATCACAGCCTTCTTTAGAAACAACCTACCATATACCTAGGGTGCTTTCAATTTATTCTTTTTCTGCATAAATCAGCCAGTGTATTTCTTAGCTTGCAGTTAACATCCTTCACCGACATTGCACTTTGAAAGCACTGTGGTAGACAAAATCTTAATCATATATTAGAATAGATGAGAGCTTTCCCATACAAGTAGCTTTTCAAGTGAGGCATATGCAAAGGAGTTTATAAGTATTGAAACTGAGACTCACAAAGGTTTGACGGTATGTCCAAAGTTCACATACTTGTGAAGTGTGTGAGCCTAGGCCTGAACTCAGTGGTCTGACTCAGAATTCTCTTTTTTGTACCAAACTGACTTACATGTGTGATAACTTTCTTTTTCTTTATTTTTTAATTCCAAATACATGTATTAGCATTATGTCGGATTATAATATTTAAACACTTTTCAAGCTAGGTATTTGTCCTTTTATTGAAGTTTGTGAATTTTGGCTTATATATGGAATTAAGCAAAGGCTTAAATAAATAGACTAGATAATATTTATAAAAAATAAAAGTCAAGGATTTTCCAAAGTTAGATTGTTTCCATAAATAAAGGTAAATCTTTATTTCTGTTGATTAGGTTTTTTTCAGTGTAGCCAAAAGTAGTTTAAAAAGCAAACTTAAATTTAGTATGTCTAAATCATCACTAACACATGGCTCAAATATATAAGATGTTCAGTATCAGACATATTTAAGATAAATGCACCTTAAAACAACACTTGAAATAATTTTAATCCATCAGATTGGCAAGGATTTAGAAGTTTGATAAACATGGTATGTCGACAAGGGTGTGGGTAAGCAGTTATTGCTGCTGTGAATGTAAATTATTAAGCTTGTACATAGGTGATTTGGAAATACTCATTAAATTACAGATAACCCAGACATTCCACTTCTAGGAATTTATCTTATTTACATAGTCACACATTGAGAAATGGCATAAATACAAGATTATTCTTAGCACCATTTTATACAATAGCAAAATATTATCCCTCAGTAGAGGATGTAATAGCATTAAAAGGTCCATCAATAGAGGACTCAAAGAAATTATGACACATCACTGCAATAAAAATCAATGCAGTTTACTAAAAAGAAAACATGGCATGGAACAGTCTCCATGATATAATATTTAAAGAAAAATAAAACAAGGTGCAAAACAGTATGTGAAAAGGAAAAAGAAAGAAAGAAAGAAATGTGCTTATAAGTCTACTCTCTGGAATGATACCCAAGAAGCTGATAACATTGGGTTGGGGAGGAAAACTTTTCTCTCACTAGCCTTTTACTGTTTTCTACTCTTTGTTGTACCTTGTGAGCCTTGTGAGTTTATCTTAGAAAATCATTACAAAATAAAAATTAAATTAAAAGTAATCTTATTCCTAGAAAACATAGGAAAAGGCTAAAAAAATATTAGATTTTAAAAGCAGGATATTGGCCAGTATCTACATATCCTGATTATGTGTGAGTTTTTAAATTGTACTGTTGTACATAGGGGGAAAAAGATTTAAAAGAAATATTTCAGAAAATTAACAGTAAGCCATGATTGCACCACCGCACTCCAGCCTGGGCAACAGAGTGAGACTGTTTCAAAAAAAACAAAACAAACAAAAACCCAAAAAACACTGAGGCTGTCTCCTAAGCTTGTATTATATCAAACCAGAAATCAATAAAGTGACCATAGGTCCCACGCCACCTCAGATAGTCATGGTTTATGCCTATTGTAATTCTTAATAGTGTCCCTTTCAGCCTCAAAAAAATACAGTCACCCTTGGTATGAGAGACAAAGTTGAAGTTGACAGGAATCATGGAAAAATAAGCAGAGGAAAGGAAGACAGTAATGGGAGACTCTTTTAAGTGGCGGAACAAGCTCTAATCTCCTTATTTTCTTGAAGCTTATGCAGTTATAACTGAGGGCTTCTCTACTGTAAATTACAATAGTTACAACATGAACCTTACATTCCAGAATTTCAAATGTGAATTTTAAAAATTTTGCAATCTATAGAGTGAAATTTAAGGTATAAAGCAGAAGAGTATAATAACAGGGACATTAGTACATGACTAGTAAGTTTTATGACCTTAATGGCAAGATTCTTAAAATTTTGGGGCTTTGGGCTTTGATTTCATCTGTGAAAATAGGGTGTGTTAAGTCAGATGATTCCAAAATTCTTACCAGCTCTAAAATCATGAATTCTTATGTAAACCCTTTGAGGTATAAATGTATGCCAGCAATCTGAGATGGAAAAAAAAAGCAAACTTAATTTTTTTTCTCTTTTCTCTCCTGCCTTGAAAGTGTGGTTTTGTCTGACAAGAAGCCTATAATGATACCTGTTTTAATCAGAATTTCTTTGAACTCTTAGGATAGTTGTTTTGGCTTTTGTACTGTTAGTCAATTTTTATTAATTTTTTTAAGAAATTATATGTTGATTTTAGATCTTAGTCATTACAAAACTGTTGGTACATACCTATTTTAAGTACCTTAATGGAGAGAAATGCTGATACGTATTGATAGTGGGATTGTGGTAAGAAATTTCGTTGAAGTTTATTATTAGAGATTTTTCTCAAAAATTAAGAAAATTGAACCTATAAGCTGAACTGCTTTTGAATTATTTGAATCAGAGTCTCTACTACTTTTCTTTGCTTTTTTAGGAAATGTGAGTTCTCCTCCCAGATCTTCTGATTTAGTCAAATTAGCCCAAGAGTGCTGTTACCATAATAACAGGGGCATTGCAGCTCATGGAGTTAGAGTCCTAACTAATATAACTGTTTCTTGTCAAGAAAAAGGTAAGTTTGATCAGGACTGATATTATATATAGACTTTGGTTTAGACCTTGAACAGAATTCTGTTTGATTTTTTTCAATCCCTTATTTTTAGCCTGTGAGCCTTGATCTGCAGATTGACTCCTTTCATAGTGTTCTTAGAGCATGTGTTCTCAAGACTACTTTATCCTTGTGAAAAATAATAAAGAGATTAATACCTTGGGAGTGGAATTGAAAGGTTTTATGGAGCATTGCCCATTTCCTTCCACTGCTTGCCTTTGCGTATATGGTGCTGGTGGATAGAGATTGCTTAGTACTCTACCCCTTTTGTATAAGGTGGTATGTTCACTTATACAAAAACCTAGAAAATTTACTTAGGTTCTCAAGGGACTTAAATAACAAATAGTTTCACCTAGAGGCAAGTGAATTCGCAGACCAATGTGAATTAAATTTTCACAGAATTTACTCTAGGTATATGTGGCATTAAGCTGACTTGCATAATCGAGGACATGCAAGGAAAATAATGCACATATTTTGTTGTCTACCTAACATCTTTTGACTTGTGTTCATGAACAAGAAATACATTTTGGATATTCCATCTGTTTCAGTGCTGATTTTGATCTTTATTAAGGATTACAAGCTTAGTGGTTCCTCATCCCCCATAGCCTTCAGCACTGCTTGTTCCAAGTACCTGTTTTTTTCTAGCAATCTGACCTTCACTAGCCTTTACTCTGTTTGCTAAGCTCCAACACTCAGGAAACGTTTCTTAAAGTTGAATAATTAAGCCTGTTTTACATTGGCATAGCAAAGAGTATTTTCTCCCATGTAACAAAGAAAACTGCTTGTTTCAGTGTTGAGAACACACTGAAATATATTAACCTAAAGGTAACTAATATATTCAGAACTTTCTAAAACCTTCAGAGAAATTTTAACCCTATGGTAGTAAAAAGATGTTGTAGTACTGCTATTTCATGAGACATCTAAGAGGTTCATTCTTTATGGTCAGACTTGAAACATTAATAAGGTTATGTGGAGTCATTATTTTCTAAAAGTGGTTCAGCTTTCATTAGAAGCTGAAAACTGTTACATCTTAGGTAAAAATGGACCTGCATAATTTATTTCTGATTAGGGAGATTAATACATACTGCATAGTTTGCTGTTCTTAGTATTTTCCTTAGCTAAGCTGGTGATACTATTTCAGTTTTGCTTTATTTATAGTTTTGTGGCTTTAGCTCTTGATTTAATGTGTATATTTTTATAAATACTTCAATAAAGTGGTAGAAATAAAGTCTGAAGATAGACTTTACATTCTTGAAGAAATGCCACATGTACTTTTTCAAGGAAGGTTAGGTTCATCCATTTAATAATTCCCTGTATCTTAAACTCCTTAATGTTTTTTCTAAGAGAGCATGTGTGTTTGCATATATATGTATGTGTGTGTTTATACACACATGACTTGACCATCATAAAGCTTAATGTTTTTCTTCTAGATCTTCTGGCACTGGAACAAGACGCTGTCTTTGGCCTGGAATCCCTACTGGTACTTTGTAGTCAAGATGATAGTCCAGGTGCTCAGGCCACTTTAAAGGTGAAAACTTTTATTTTTTAAGTTGTAATAGATATATATGATGGTCTTAGGCAATAGAAAGCGAAGTTAAGCAGACATAGCTCTGGTACTCTTAGAAGTTTTAATCTAAGTGATTATATCGAGCTGATAAAACCACACTGATTTAATCTAACTGATAAAACCACAAAAAAAAACTGATGAAATGACTGCAGCCAAACTCAGAAATGTTCATTAATTTAACATAAGCGTTCATTAATTTCCCAATGACATAAGCCCTAGTTTATAAGCCAAGTGAAGAATATTTTAAGGAATTTTCACTTTCACTTAGTTACAGAAATCATCTTAGAGATATGTAAGATTTTTAAAATGTGAAATGAGGCCAGGCACTATAATCCCAGCATTTTGGGGAGGTCAAGGTGGAAGGATTGCATGAGCCTAGGAGTTCAAGATCACCCTGGGCAGCATACTGAGACCCTATCTCTGGAAAAATTTTTTAAAGTTTAGCTGGACATGATGGGACACACCTATAGTCCTAACTACTCATGAGGCTGAGGTGAGAGGATCGCTCAAACCCGAGAGGCTGAGGCTTCAGTGAGCCATTATTGCTCCACTGTTCTCTACCCTACGTGACAGAATGAGATCCTGTCTCAAAAAAAAAAAAAAAAATTAAAATGTGAAGTGAGACTACTCTTTTTGGAGTGAAACATGAAATATAATTTGTGATAGTGCAAAATTAATAAGGAAAAGCATAGTTAATAGAAGTAAGAAACTATTAGATAAACATTGGTACATATAAGAGCGTTAGCTTGTCTAAGGTATGGTTTCGAGGAAGTCATGGCTCATTTTAGCATGTTAAGGAAAGTAGTGATATGGTCATAGTGATGAACAATAAAGATAGTAATATCATTAAGTGAAAGCTAATAAGAAGTAGAGAAGAGAAGTAGACAACAGGTGTTTGGCAACACATTCTGAGGGGATCCTCAGAATCCCCTTGGAACCACAGTACATTTAAAACTTTTTTTAAAAGCAAATCTTTTTTCCAACAATTGTGGGTGTCAGTAAAATGCTGGATTCAGCACAGTGGGACATACATAGATGGCTAAGAAAGGTTCCTGTAATAGCAGAGCTTTCCATCTAGAATAGGCTACTGATACTTATATAGGAGACTATAATACCAAACAGAACACAATACATTCTCTGATACTTCACAAAAGAAGTGCAGTTCTAATGAGAGGTCAGAGTCGGGAGTGATTAACTTTAACCAAGGATATTAGGGAAGACTTCAAATAAATGTCATATGAGTTGAGTTGTGAAAGGTGGAATCGAATTACAGTAATGAAGAAAGATTGTTTGAGCCCAATGACCACTATTATAAAAGACTTGAATGTAAGAATGTACCTGTTGTGGTGGAAGACTGGTGACTAGCCCACTGTGGCTGGATGAAATAATGTGAGATTGGAAAAGTAGTTCAATCATAGAGGATATCAAATAACATGCTATTATGGCTTTGATTCTATAGATAATGAGGAGATAATATAATTTAAAGTAATGGTAACCTTTGTCATAGTTATTATTGTTATTTGAATGTCTATTATGTGCCAAACTTCATTGAAGTTTGTGAAGGATGGATTGAAGGGCCCATCTTTTCAAGAAATTGGAATTAGGAGAGATTTATGATGTGGTAGAGAGATTGGAAAGGCACTAACAGTGAATATTGGAGATTTGACAAAAGAATATGTTAGCTTTGTAAAAGTGGGAATATTTCTAGGTTTCTAGTTTTTTGACTGGATATTAGTGATGCCTTTAACAAGGCCTTAATAAGAGAAATTCTGTAGCCAAATTGATTTTTAGATTTCAGTTGAGAAGTAAGAGAAAATTAGGAATCTCTTTCCCACTTGAGTGTACTTAAGAGTCATCTAAGTTATCTTTTTAAAACTATGAACTCTCGGTAGCCTCAACACACACACACACACACACACACACACACACACACACACACACACGTATGTTAATTCATTAGGGTAGGGCCCAGGAATCTATATTTTTATTTTCCTTCTGGGAGATGCTGGCATAGTTTACAAGCCACACTTCAGAAGCAGTTCCTGAAAAGTAATGATAGTACAATGATGGTGACATTTGGCATATATTTGCCTCTTCAGCATTCTTCCTTATGATTTCCATCTTTCTTAAAAGTATTTTGATAGTCTTAGATTGAAATGAGTGGTTGACGTGCAGTCCTAATTTGTTATTTTAAACGTAGTGCACTTCACAAACCCTAATATGGGATTCAGTACCTCGTGTTTCTTATAAAGAAAAATGCTGTGCCTACAAGAAACCTCACCCTTGATTTTCCCCAGTAACCTGTACAAAGCTCTTTTCTTTAAAGCTTCATCTGTATCTTCAAAATGTAACTAGTTAATTTTCTTTTTGGCGTGCAGATTGCTCTAAACTGTATGGTGAAGTTAGCCAAGGGCAGGCCCCATCTTAGCCAGTCAGTGGTTGAGACCTTGTTGACTCAGTTGCACAGTGCTCAAGATGCTGCCCGGATTTTGATGTGCCATTGCCTGGCAGCCATTGCCATGCAACTGCCAGTGCTGGGTGATGGGATGCTTGGTGACCTCATGGAGCTGTACAAGGTGATTGGACGATCAGCCACAGACAAGCAACAAGAACTTCTGGTAAAAAGCCACATTTTGAATCTCCTTTGAATGACTAGGATCTGGTCTAGTGGTCTAGTGGGAATTACTTTTAAGTTAACATTACTGTTTGACTTTACTTAGAAAACAGAACAAACAATGGGTTAAATTCATTACCTAAGACCAAGGAGTTTGCTGGTGTCAAAATAGAATTGGCTGTATGAGCTTTTTACTTTTTTCACTTGTGATTTAAAAAGCCATGTTTTGTTCACCTCTAAAACTGCTTTCTTCCTAAACCCTGTCAAATCAGCTTAGTATAGCCAAAGCCTTCAATCTCATGTTTTTCTTTTATTACAAAGGACAAAATGAAAATGAAACTTTTTTCTTCCTTATACAAAGTAAATAATGAACTAAACCCTGTTTTGTACTTCAGAAAATAGAAGTTAAAAATCTAATGACAATAATGACCATAAATTAGCCCAAATTTATGTTTTCCATTCCAGGACCTCTTTAGCTGTTTAGGATTCAGTTTAGGCTTCTGTAGACCCTTGGGGTTAGGAAAGGTACATGCTTAGAAAGAAACAAACTGTGGCAGCTATAAAATGTTTAGTTGAAAAGTTCTGCAGGACTGAGAGTAGGCTATATTCTAAATAATTGTAAATTAGATGAAAGTTGTAAGGTCGCCATTCCATATTGTGGGAAGAAATACAATGAAATGACTTATTCAAGCCTGTTTTATATTTAATCCTCCAGAGGGAATTGTATAAAAGATTGACCCCATCTCATCATTTGCTGCCAGAAAAGGTTACCTTGATGACCAAATATATGGATCTTTATATGAATCAGCTTTGAAATATTAAGAGGCAATTAGCTAAGTTATTTATTATGAAGTGGCATTTTGAACTAATGGTCCTGATATCTTAAAGTACTACTTTAAGATAGTCTTAAATTATGAAATGTAATACTCAAAAATGTAATACTCAAAAAAATGTAAGGAATAATACAGTGAAAACTCTTCCGTTCATTATCTAACTTAAGAAAAAGGTATTAACAGTTTAGTTGAAGCCCCCTGTGTACCTTGCTAATAGCATCTCCTCCCTTCTCTTAGGTAACCACTATCCTGAATTTGATATTTATCATTCTCATGCCTGTTATTCTTTTACTACCAAAGTATATATCCCTAAGTAATATGCAGTATTTTGCATATTTTTAACTTTATGTAAACTTTATCATACTGCTTGTAATCTTTTGCATTTTGCATATTTTTGCCTATTTTCCTTGTCATCTATATTGGTAAGTCGATCTCTAGTTTATCCATTTTACTTGCATATCTCATTGTGTGATTATGTTATATAATTTATTTATCCATATTGTGGATATTGCGTCTACTTATTTGCTGTTATGAAGAGTGTCCTGAGTGAATGGAATAAATTACTTAATGACTTCAAAATAAAAAATTAAATAAATGTCAATGGAAAACAAATTTTGTTCTTTTGCAGTGGGCTCTAATTAGTTTTCCTCCCTTTGGGGTAGGTTATCAATGACACTGGATAAAATTAAATGATTTTCTTGGTTTTCTTCTTGCCCAATGTTAGGTGAGTTTGGCTACTGTGATTTTTGTAGCAAGTCAGAAGGCATTATCTGTGGAAAGTAAGGCAGTAATTAAGCAGCAGCTTGAAAGTGTCTCCAATGGATGGACTGTATACCGTATTGCCAGACAGGCTTCCAGAATGGTATGTGTTACCCTTCTGAGTGAACTGGGTTGGCGGAAATGTCAGGTCATGTACCTTCAACTGTATGATTATTAGTCGTAGTCAAAACTAAAAATAAAGTTGAAGTACCTTTTAGTCATGGGTTCTGAAGATGAGGAAGGAAAGGACCTGATTTTTAACTTTTGTCACAAAAGAATGGTATATATGTTGTTGGTATTAGTAATGAGGAAGTTAAAATCTGGGCCCTTTCTGGCTGTAGGTTGTTAGTGCCACCTTCATTTTGCTCTGTATCATTATAACCAAGGCCACCTACCACCCACTGTTTCTATCTTCCTTTCTCAGTATACCACATCTTTGTTCCTCTCCCCAACCGTGTCATTCTGAAGTAGAAATGGGAAAGCTTTAGTATGCTGTAGTCTTCTCAGCCATATGGAAAGCCTAACAAGTTTTATTAATTTTGTTTGAGAGGAAATAGAAACCTTGGTTAGTACAGAAATCCTGGCCGGGTGGGGTAGCTTATGCATGTAATCCCAATACTTTGGGGGAGGCCAAGGTGGGCAAATCTCTTCAGGCCGGGAGTTTGAGACCAGCCTGGCTGACATAGCAAAAGCCTGTCTCTACTAAAAATAAATAAACAAAAAAAAAAACCCTTTGGGGAGAAGTCCAGAGACCAAAGTTTGAGAAAGCATTACGCTAGGTAATTGAAGTGCATGTTCTTAATTTTATGTTGCTTCTCAAATGGGGGAGGAGCACACACTCTTGGCAGGACAGTTCTTTATTTTACTGTTCTGTCCCAAGCATTGCAGGACATTGAGCATCCCTGGCCTCAGGCATTAAGTGCTATTCACATTTCTCCCAACAACTATGCCTTTTCCCCTGGGGTTTCTCTTACCCACTAAATAGTTTATTTAGAATAGCATTAAAAAGTATTTATACTTTCTATATTTGGGGCTAAAGTTCTAGACTTGGTTTATAGTTAATTACATTTATTTTCTCTTTTGGAACTGTTTTAGTAAAGAATTTCAAGCATTATGTTACATAAAAGCAACTCAGCATATTTTCTCTGAGGAAATATTTAGACAGAGTCTCAGAGAATTATATAATATGAGGAATGATTCTTCAGACATATCCAAGGTTTGGGTTTCTCTTTTAGCTGCTGCATCAACTCTTTCAATGTAAGAACCTCACCATGTGCTCCTTCTATTCTTTTTTCTTTTCTTTTTTTGTTTTTAGGGTAATCATGACATGGCCAAAGAGCTTTATCAGAGTTTGCTGACTCAGGTGGCCTCAGAACACTTCTACTTCTGGCTAAATAGTTTGAAGGAGTTTTCACATGCAGAACAGTGTCTCACTGGGTTGCAAGAGGAAAATTATAGTTCAGCACTTTCTTGCATTGCTGAATCTTTAAAATTCTATCACAAAGGGATTGCTTCCTTAACAGTAAGTCCTCTTAATTCACCTTTGGTGATGATGACTTGTGTGAGAGTTCTCTCCTTTCTCTTTTTGGATTGGCCTATTTCAACTAACTTGAGAAACTTGCTGATGTGTATTTGACTATAAGAAGTAGGTCATGAAAATAAACCCTTAACCTTTTCCCCCTTTTAACATTCTTAGATTGATAGAAGTTTATCATTTTCTTGTTATAAAGAATTGGGTACCACTTTTTAACATAACAATGTGAAGAGGATTGCTGAATCCATGCAGAATGGGTAAGTGGTGTGGAGATAGGATCCTCCCTCTACAGACTCTTACTAGTAAGATTCCAGCCTGCATGCATCAGTACCACCATCAAACATAAACCCCTGACCTCATCTCATACCTGGCAACTACTGACTAAGTAACTAGAGTTTCTTGCTTTACAGATAAAGAGAAATTATCAAAGATTCTAGTGTCCCACTTTGTACCACTCTGTGGTATCCTCCTATTCCACATTAACCATTAGCTAGATACAATTTCTGTTATCTCTGCCAAGAAAATGAAAGGGTTGCAAAGGGATCCTTATGTTTCCTTGAAATTAGTTAAATTCCTAAGTAGGAACCTATTCCCTAAAATCAGCATTTTTTGTATTAATGCAAGGGCTTTTTCCTTTAAAAGTAAAGAAGTTATATAATCAACATTAAACATTTTAAAAATACTGTCACATGACTTTTAAAATTGTATATATTGAGATGGGACCATAAAACTTTTGGTACCTGTCTGCGTACATTTATAACATATCTAAAATATTTTGAATGGTGGGCTTTTTCTTTTTTTTTTTTTTTTTTGAGACGGAGTCTCGCTCTGTCCCCGGGGCTGGAGTGCAGTGGCCGGATCTCAGCTCACTGCAAGCTCCGCCTCCCAGGTTCACGCCATTCTCCTGCCTCAGCCTCCGGAGTAGCTGGGACTACAGGCGCCCGCCACCTTGCCCGGCTAGTTTTTTGTATTTTTTTAGTAGAGATGGGGTTTCACCGTGTTAGCCAGGATGGTCTCGATCTCCTGACCTCGTGATCCACCCGTCTCGGCCTCCCAAAGTGCTGGGATTACAGGCTTGAGCCACCGCGCCCGGCCTGGTGGGCTATTTCAAAAGAAATGTTTCAAAGTAGAAAAAGCAGGTGTCACTAAAGAGAATATTCAGACTACTGTGAGGCACATATATTTTGAAGTATTTTATATATATTTTTTTACTAGGATTGATTGATGACTGTTTAAAAAAGGAGTATAGGCTCTTCTCTATTTAAACGTTAGCGTTAACTACTTTGATTCTTTCTTGATTATTCTGGGAAGAGATTGTTGTTTCCTATATTAGACTAATAAATGCCTCAGAAAATTAAAAGTATAATTATTGATTCAGATCAATAGAACGATTTCATTTTCTAGTTTATGTGGAGCAGAAAATTGTTAATTATTTAGTACCATAAGTGGTAAGAACTTTGGACAGATAGGCTCACAAAACAGTGAGGCAGATGGAATTAATTTTATGAAAAATTATTTTGAATATTTAATACTCGGTGAATGATTTCTATGGTATGTGTTGTATTTAATGAGGGTTGACAATAATTAAGTATTGAATTCTGACACAGGAAGAAAGCACTTAATTCACAGAGAGGAGACCTTATCTTAGTCTTGGTTCTGCCATTAACACAGTGTGACTTTGGGTAGGTCATTGGGCCTCAGATATTCTCCTTTTGAAATGGAGTTATTTTATTCAACAGATCATAAACACTTGCTATGTGTCAAACACTGTGCTTTTAGGATTAAGAAAAACAGGAAATAATTCTTCACTTGAGTGTAGACTATAGGGGAAGGCAGTATGATCCTCAGAGTTGTTGGAAACTTCCCACAACTCTGATTGTATTATATACTCTCAGGGGTTTTTTGAGGACTTTTTTTATGTTTATTTTTTAACCTGTTCATTTGGTAAGTGTGGATGTGACAGTTGCTTTCTGTCTTTTTAACTGAGTAAATATGAGCATGTACTGCCCCTTTTAACTTACTGATGTGAATGATCCATACCTGAGATCGTACAGCTTTGAGGATCATGCTTTTTATCTGCTTCAGCCACACTAAACAGGAGAAGTTCAAAATTCTTTGTTTATGGAGACCCAATAGCAAAGTTAGGTGTTTAACTTCTCAATACAATGATTAATGATAGAGTTGTCTTTTTTCTTAGGAATAAAAATTCTAAAAAGTGTTTATATTAGCTTTCTGTGCTGTGTAACAAATTACTACAAGGTTAGTGGCTTAAAACAATACCTATTTATTATTTCACAGTTTCTGTGAGTCAGAAGTCCAGGCATAGGCCAGGCGTGGGGGCTTATGCCTGTGAGCCCAGGAGTTTGAGGCCAGCCTGGGCAATGTTGGAAAACCCCGTCTCTACAAAAAAATTTAAAAATTAGTCGGGCGTGGTGGCATGTGCCGGTGGTCCCAGCTACTCAGGAGGCTGAGGTGGGAGAATCGCCTGAGCCTGGGAGGAGGAGGTTGCAATGAGCTGAGATTGTGTCATTGCACTCCAGCCTGAGACTCTGTCTCAAAAAAAAAAAAAAAAAAAAAAGTAGTAGTAGTAGCAGCAGCAGTAGCAATCCAGGCATGGCTTAGCTGGATCCTCTGCTCATGGTATCACAAAACTGCAATCAAGATGTCTGTGAGGGCCAGTCTCAGATATCTGAGGCTCCAGGAGGCTCAGGGTCCTGTTCTAAGATCATGAATTTGTTGCAGATTTTATTTCCTTGCACCTGAAGAACTTGTGGAACCTGGTTCTTCCAAACCAGCAAGAGAATCTCTCACCCTCTTTTAATGGCCTCAACTGATTAGATCCGATTCGCTCCAAATGATCTCCCTTTCTACTAATCTAAAGTCAATTCATTAGGGACCTAAACCATATCCTCAAAATCTCATCACTTTTGCCATATTCCATTAGTTAGAAGCAAGTTTTGGGTGCTATCCACCTTCAAAAGAAGATGATGTAGGTTTAGTATTCCTTAATGTAAAATGCTTGGAACCAGGAGTGTTTTGTATTTTGAGGTTTCTTTGGATTTTGGAATATTTTCATTATGCCAGTTGAGCCTCCCTAATTCAAAATTTGAAATGCTCCGATGAACATTTCCTTTGAACATCATGTCAATTTCAGATTCTGGAGCATTTCAGAATTTGGATCATTTCAGATTTTAGGTTTTTAAACTAGTGATATTCAGCCTGCCCAAGGTGTGGATACCAGGGAACTTGAATCAGAGGAACCAGCTTAACATTCTACCTACAATAGTGTTTTTCTTTTTTTATCGTTTAATTTTTGTTATTAAATATTGAATAGGCATAATATCTACATATGTATTATGTAGGGCATCAAAAACACAACAGATATCCAAACATCCAGTTAGAAAATAGGACATTACCATTGCCTTTAAAATTCTTGTATGCTTGTGAGTATCACCCTGGGTAACATAGCAAGATGCTGTTTCCTGAAAAAAAAAAAAAAAAAAAAAAAAAGTAAAATTCTTATGTGTGCCTCCACATTTGTACACTGTTTCCTTCCCACAAAGGTAACAGTACTTTGGATCTTGTGTTTACTGTTCCATTGCCTTTCTTTATAATTTTTTCTTTTTCTTTTCTTTTTTTTGAGACTGAGTTTCACTCTTGTCACCAGGCTGGAGTGCAGTGGCATGATCTCAGCTCACTGCAACCTCCACCTCCCAGGTTCAAGTGATTCTCCTGCCTCACCCTCCCAAGTAACTGGGATTACAGGCACTCTCTACCATCCCTGGCTAATTTTTGTATTTTTAGTAGAGACAGGGTTTCACCATATTCACCAGACTGGTCTCGAACTCCTGACCTAAGGTGATCCACCCACCTCGGCCTCCCAAAGTGCTGGCATTACAGGCGTGAGCCCAATGCCCAGCCCTTTCTTTATAATTTCAACATGCTTTTTTGTAACTCTAAATAAGGTTCTGTTTTATGTTGCTTGTTTTTGAATTTTGTATAAAAAGGAATCATATTTTTCTTTGACTTGCTTTGATCATCTAAATTATGTTCCTAAGATTCATCTGTTTTGTTGCAGGAATCTGTAGGTCAATTTCCCTGCCATATAGTCTTGCATCATAAGAATATACATCAGTTTATTATCCCACTTTAGTGTTGATAAGCATTTTGATTTTTCCAGTTTCTTGCTGTTACCAACGTACTGCTCTGAACATTCTTGTACATATCTTTTGATGCACTTACTGCAAAGGTTTCTCTAGGACAGTGGTTCTCAACCAGGGATGGTTTTATCCTCCAGGAGATATTTGGCAGTATCTGGAGCCTTTTTTGGTTATCACCACTTGCCCAGTTGTTACTGGTATTTAGTGCAGAGGCAATGCACAGGAGAGCCTCCCTCAACAAAGAATTATTCAGTTCAGAATGTCAGTAATACTCAGGTTGAAAAAACTCTTCTCTAGGGCAGTGGCCCTCACTCAGAGCTGTGTATGTGCCCCTTGCTTCAATTTGGAAGTGTGTGTGGATGTTTCTTTTTGTCACAGTGATGGGGAGTTGGGAAGCATTCCTACTGGCAGTAATGGTCAGTGACTAAATACCTAATCTCCTAAAATGCTAAGAATATTCCTGTTCCTGTTTAGAGATATTGCTGTAAGATATTACCTAAGAGTGGAATTGCACAGGTTATGTACATCTTTAAATTGACTAGCTAATACCAGGTTTTTCCCAGTGGCTTTACAAATTTAAAGTCCTCCCAACAGTGTGTAAGAGTTCCTATTGCCATACATTTTTCTCTTTGTCTGGTAGGTTCTAAAGCTTATGATTGTCTTTTCCCAGATTACTAATACAATTAGACATTTGTTTCATATGTTTGGCCATTTGTGTTTTATTTTCTGCGAAGTTCCTTTTGAAGATTTTTACTAATTTTCCTACTAGTTTCTGTGTCTTTTTCTTACTGGTTTATAAGAGTACTTTATAAGTTCTGGATACTAATCTTTTGTTATATGAAATGCAGATATTATTAGATTTGTGACTTTTTTCCTGCTTTTTGTGTTCTGATGAATAGCAGTTTTTAATTTTAATGTAGTCTGAGATCTTTTTTTTTATGGTGTGTGTTTTGTTTGTGTTGAAATTTCTCTCTACTCCATGCCCATTCCAGTTACTACCTTCACCTTTCTCCCAAGAATTAGTGACTATTTTGATTTCTAAAACTATGGCTTAGTTTGGCCTTGTTTTCCAACCTTATTTAACGCATGAGTATTATTCTTCTGATGCTAGCTTTTTTTGCTCAGCACTGTCTATATAATATGATTCATTTATGTTTTTTGTTGTATATGGCAATTGTTCATTTATTTTTATTGCTGCAGAGTATTCCATTGGGTGACTATTATACAATCTGTTTAGCATTTTATTGTTGAGGAATGTTTGGCTTGTTTCCAGTTTGGGGCTGTTAAGAATAAATCAGTTATGAACATTCTTATATATGATTTTTGATACAGATGTACCTTTCTTCTAGGTGGTAGTGCCTCATCATAGGACATACTTAGGTTCAGCTTTAGTAGGTGACTGCTAATCAGTGTTGCCCCTGTTGGTTTCCAGTTTAACCAGTATTGTATCCAAATGCCTTTTGGGTTTTGTAGTGCTCTTTGAATGTATGGCTTGATGACTGATCAGTTTTGGAATATTTGGTCATTCTCTGTCTCTCTTTTTTTTTTTTTTTTTTTTTTTTAGACAAGGGTCTCAATCTGTTGCCCAGGCTGTAGTATAGCAGCGTGAGCATAGCTCACTACAGCCTCATACTGTACCACTGCACCCAGCTAATTTTTTTAATTTTATTTTTGGTAGAGATGAGTGTCTCGCTTTGTTGCCCAGGCTGGTCTTGAACTCCTGGCCTCAAGCTAGCCTCCCAGAGTGCTGGGATTACAGGCATGACCCACTGTACCTGACCGTTACTTCTTTAGATATTGCTTCTGTCCCTTTTTCTTTCATTTAGGGCTTCAGTTGCACCTGCATTAATCCTTTTTACCAAGTCTCATATATCTCTTACATTCTCTTCTCCATTTTCCATCTTTTTATCTCTCAGCATTTCCCTCTAGATGTTTTCTCCTGTCCTATGTTCTAGTTCATTAATATTTTTACTCTTTAATCTGCTGTTAAACCCATTCATTACATTCTTAATTTCATTTATTAATATAAGTAGTGGCAAAAATCATACTTTTGCACTAACCTAATATATATTTTTAGTCCCAGACTTTCCATTTGGTTATTTTATATTTTCCACTTTTCAACTAGGCTTCTCCATCTTGTCATTTAATTTTTTAACATATTAATCATAGTTATTTTAAAGTTCATATCTGATATCTCTGCTATCTGGATCTATTGTTGTTTGTGTTTTTTACTTTTTTTCCCCTTTTGGTTTGGGGAGTTTTGTCATTTTTGTATGCTTGGTTATTTTATTTTTTCCCTACATGCCAGCACTGTCTTTCCAGCTCTGTCGCCCAGGCTGGAGTGCAGTGGCACAATCTCGGCTCACTGCAACCCCCGCCTCCTGGGTTCAAGCAATTCTCCTGCCTCAGCCTCCTGAATAGCTGGGATTACAGGTGTGCGCCACCACACCCAGCTAATTTTTTTGTATTTTTGGTAGAGACGGGGTTTCACCATGTTGGCCAGGCTGGTTTCGAACTCTTGATCTCGTAATCTGCCCACCTTGGCCTCCCAAAATCCTGGGATTACAGTTGTGAGCCACCGCTCCCAGCCACTTGGTTATTTTTTATTGAATTTTGGACAGTGTGTTTGAAAAATGATAGGTATTACATTATAAGAGCCTTAAATTATTTTTCCTTTCTTTTGACAGGCGCTTAGGGTTAGGGTAGATGACCTTAATTCAGCCAAAGATTGAACTGATTCAAAGCTAGGCTTCAGTCCTTGTGAGAACCAGCATATTTTTGGGTTCTCCTGATTCCTAGGGTATAGTTCTTTGAGGTTATAGCAGAAAGCCTGAAAGAAGTATTTTCCACAGTCCTTTCTAGTTTTATGAGACCCCTGAAAGCTCTGCTCAGCTTTTCAGTAGCAGTTTTCAAATTAGCGTATGTCAGGGCTACCTTTTTGGGTTTCCCTTCTCTTCATGATTTTGGTTCCACAGGTCCTTATAACCTTAGTAGTTCTTCGGTGCTTTCACATAGATACTTTAAATATTTTGTTCCATTTTCCCAGCTGGTCTTAGTAGGAGGGCTGGTTTAATCTAGTTTCTCCTAGCTTTAGGCTTGGCTTATTCTTTTAAGAATAAGTGAAATAGTATTAATTATATGCCTGTTTAACACACACTTAACTCTATATGTTTCGCCAGAAAAAAAAAAAAAAAAAAAAGACTATTTGGATAGTGGAGACAATTCTGCCAGCCATTCTTCTCAATTAGCTTATACCCCAGAATGAGCATTAGAAAACAATTCTGAGTTTGTTGTTCCTTCATCTGGCTATGTTGAAATAACTGGAAATAACTCATTCCTGAGGAATTTTCAGGGGTGATTTTGATTATACACAATGTTTGCTTTATCTCCCGATGTTAGAACCCAACCTCTGTTTAAGCTTTAGCCCCAGTGGAAAGAAAAGGAAATGAGATCCCTTTATTTCTCATTGGCATTATTCATACTTCTGTAATCCAAACCTTATTTCTTATACATCTCCTATTGTTATTAGATGATATTACCCTTTAAATAAAAGTCTTTGACTTTTATTACAAATCTGTCTCTGTGTTCTTTTTGAACACAAGTACTGTATGTAACACTGCTTTCCTTCAGTATAACATGGTCTAGGATGGCACGATCACCTTCAAGGTTATCATCAATCAAATATTTCTTGTTAGAGATAAAGCCAGAGTAGCAGCAGATCTCCTTTACTACAACATCTTTCTTCTCTTTCAGTTTTATAATGTGTGTTAGAACAGTATTGCCAGTATTTTTTGTCAGTTAAGATGGTTGGTAGTATTTATATAACTGTATCACATACACTTACTTATACCCCTGTCCCTTTTAAAGTTGCTGAGAAACATAAATTTAAAATAGCAAGTAGCAGTGTAAGAGGCAGAGGAGGTGGGGGGATTTATCTTCCTATAACAGCAAATCAGATCTCATCTAAGAAATTAAAAACAATTTAAGTAGTCTCTTTAATGTCCTAATCTGTGCTGTTTCATGATTACAACAAAATAATTCTGAAGGTCGAAAACCACAGAATTAAATATGTTGAGTATAGTTGTTAGTTCTACCTTATATAAAATGTTTCATCAAGGGGCCTTTGCAGTTTGAGAGGAATACTAGAGCAAGCATACATTCTTAAAAAGGATACGCTTTTATACTGTTGGTGGGACTGTAAACTAGTTCAACCATTGTGGAAGACAGTGTGGCAATTCCTCAAGGATCTAGAACTAGAAATACCATTTGACCCAGCCATCCCATTACTGGGTATATACCCAAAGGATTATAAATCATGCTGCTATAAAGACACATGCACACGTATGTTTATTGCGGCACTGTTCACAATAGCAAAGACTTGGAACGAACCCAAATGTCCATCAATGTTAAACTGGATTAAGAAAGTGTGGCACATATATACTATGGAATACTGTGAAGCCATAAAAAAGGATGAGTTCACGCCCTTTGTAGGGACATGGATGAAGCTGGAAACCATCATTTTGAGCAAACTATCACAAGGACAGAAAATGAAACACCCTGTGTTCTTACTCATAGCGGGGAATTGAACAATGAGATCACCTGGACACAGGTTGGGGAACATCACACACCAGGGCCTGTCGTGGGGTGGGAGGAGTGCGGAGGGATAGCATTAGGAGATGTACCTAATGTAAATGACGAGTTAATGGGTGCAGCACACCAACATGGTACATGTACACATATGTAACAAACCTGCACATTGTGCACATGTACCCTAAAACTTAAAGTGTAATTAAAAAAAAAAGAATACGGAGAGTGGTTTACTAATTTGTAGAGTAAAATCTGAATGCTACCAAATAATAAAACAGATCATTTGACACTTAATAGTAGAGACGGCTATGCTAAGGTCAGTATGAGATAAAATTGGCCGGATAATGTTGTAACTGACTTCTAGAACCCCAAAATCATGTCTGGCTCTTTTGCTGAAAGACTAATGTGAGATAGTATCTAAGAAACAGCATCAGTGTGTTTTAAGTGGGTCATGTCATAGAGGAAGATTATCACTATGCCTCCATTTATTGTTAAATTAGCACATTTTTAATATGTGCCTTTTGTTAAAACTACACAGTGCTATGATCTCCACTAGGACAGTTGCCAAATAGTTAAAGGTGTTCTTAGTTCTCTGTCCACCCTGGCTTGCCTTACCATTTACCTTTTCTACCTAGCTAATGCTACCCAAGACTTACTCTTGACACCCCTCCATCTTCATTGAAACTTATTTGTGTGTTATAACCCCTTCTTCCTTGGTGTCCTCTCTGTGCTTTCTGAAGTCTCTACTCAGAAATTATTTTTAAAATTAATCAGGGCTACAGGAGTTTGAGGCCAGCCCGAGCAACATAGTGAGACCCTGTCTCTACAAAAAAATTAGCTGGGCACAACCAGGTGCAGTGGCTCTCGCCTGTAATCCCAGCACTTTGGTAGGCTGCGGCGGGTGGGTCACGAGGTCAGGAGATCAAGACCATCTTGGCTAACATGGTGAAACCCTGTCTCTACTAAAAATACAAAAAATTAGCCGGGCGTGGTGGCACGCACCTGTAGTCCCAGCTACTCGGGAGGCTGAGGCAGGAGAATTGCTTGAACCCGGAAAACGGAGGTTGCAGTTAGCTGAGATTGTGCCATTACACTCCAACTTGGGCAACAAGAGCAAAACTCCGTCTCAAAAAAAAAAAAATAGCCGGGCATGGTGGTGCGCACCCTTAGTTTCAGCTACTCGGGAAACTCAGGTGGGAGGATCGTTTGAGCCCAGGAAGTTGAGGCTACAGTGAGACATGATTGTGCCACTGCACTCCGGCCTGGGTGATAGAATGATTCCCTGTCTCAAAAAATAAAAAAATAAAGAAAAAGAAAAAGAAATTTGGGCTACTGTGGAAGCAGGTAACTTTGAGGCAATGTTCGTTTTTTAAAAACAGTGACTGTCTAGAAACATATTTTTCCTGCCCTTATCTTTCTTTTTCTTTCTGCCCCCAACTTTTCAAAGTTCCAGTGATGGGAATTTCAGATTAGGAAGGTAGCAAGGTAATAGGGGATTTGGGGGATGGTAATGTCCTTGAAGCATCCCTTATGTGATTTTCTTTCTTTCTTTTCTTTTCTTTCTTTCGACAGAGTCTTGCTCTTTCGCCCAGGCTGGAGTGCAGTGGTGTGATCTCGGCTCACTGCAAACTCCGCCTCGTGGGTTCATGCCATTGTCCTGCCTCAGCCTCCCAAGTAGCTGGGACTACAGGCGCCCACCACAACGCCCGGCTAATTTTTTTGTATTTTTAGTAGAGACAGGGTTTCACCGTGTTAGCCAGGATGGTCTCGATCTCCTGACCTCGAGATCCACCTGCCTCGGCCTCCCAAAGTGCTAGGATTACAGGCGTGAGCCACCACGCCCAGTGATTATGTTCTTGACAACCCACATATTATGGGGTCTTCGTGAATGTAGGCAGTAAGGAACTTTTCAATAGTGATTGTAATACAGTTTTTCAGAGCTGGTGTTTAGTAACAATGTTTTTCATTCTAATATTACATTATTCTTTTTATCATTTAGGTCTTTATCCATCAGTGTTTTTAGAGAACTACTGCCCTTGACCACAAACTGATAAATACTTGGTACTGCCCCCCATCTCACTGTTATGTTTGCTTTGTCTTAAATATCTCTTTTTTTTTTCCAGGCAGCTAGTACACCACTGAATCCTTTAAGTTTTCAATGTGAATTTGTAAAACTCAGGATTGACCTTCTACAAGCCTTCTCTCAACTTATCTGTACTTGTAATAGCCTGAAGACAAGCCCTCCACCTGCAATTGCCACAACAATTGCCATGACCTTAGGAAATGACCTTCAGAGGTGTGGTCGCATCTCCAATCAGGCATGTCTTAACTTTCAGAGCATTTTTTATTTACACTTTAGAGGTTTTTGAAGTTATAAGATGAAAAGTTGTGAAATTTAAAATCAGTGGTTTGACTCAGACGTTATCATAAATGTTTATTAACTCAACTGTCTAGCTGAAAATAGGGTGATGTGTTATTAGAATGATAAAGTGATTGATGATATCTCGATGGGTGCTACATATTTATATAAAGAGGACATAAATTTTTTAAAAAAAACTTGAGAATGTTTATAACTAAATTATTTTAGTGGAACTTGAGGAAGCTAAAATACAAATGTTTTTGTTTCTGTATGTCATATATAATAATCTTGTGAACATGTATAGTTTCATTTGCCATTTTTGTTTTTATTTAACAAAGTTTATGAAAACGAATGGAATGACAGTGAAAAGACTGCAGTATTTTTTTGAGTTATTGTTTGAAGATGCTTTTTTATGTTTTGATTTTTGTGTTGTTTATACGATAATGAAAGCATGTTTATTTGTCATAATTGATTTTTTTTATAGATGAAACAGTCCATGGAAGAATTTCGAAGCCTTGCTTCTCGATATGGAGATCTTTACCAGGCATCTTTTGATGCTGACTCAGCAACTTTAAGGAATGTTGAACTGTATCCCAAGCTTGCCCTAGTATTTCTTGTTCTTTTTGAAAGTATTCTTTTAAATATAGACTACCTCAGATATGCTTATCTACAAAATACATGTTAGATAACCCTACAAATTTATTATATAGTTTCCCCTTTAAAATATATAAGCAGAATAATCTTACTTTTTAACTTTACCCAGGTGATTTTAACAAAAAATGGTGATTCAAAGGTGTCTTTTTTTTTATATCCAGAAAGAGCATCCAAAGCAACATCCAAAGCCAGTGTTGCTTACCTGTGCTCACTTGAGCTACAACAGACAGCACAACACATTTTCCCACCAAAGAACTTGTGTTTCACCTCACCTTTCTTTGTGGCTAACAGTCCTAGTTTTTATCACCTTTATTAATGATCTTTTCAGTAGCATTAGTTGTCACTTTTGTTTTGTTTTTGTTTTTGTTTTTGTTTTGAGATGGAGTCTCACTCTGTTGCCCAGGCTGGAGTGCAGTGGCGTGATCTTGGCTCACTGCAACCTCTGCCTCCCGGGTTCAAGCGATTCTCCTGCCTCAGCCTCCCAAGTAGCTGGGATTACAGGCACGTGCCACCCCAACCTGGCTAATTTTTATATTTTTAGTAGAGACAGGGTTTCACCATGTTGGCCAGGCTGGTCTCAAACTCCTAGGCTCAAGTGATCCACCTAAAAGTGCTGGCATTATAGGCGTGAGGCACCGTGCCCAGCCTAGTGGTCACTTTTAAACCCTCCCTAAGTTCTCTGTATTTTCTTATTAGCAACTTCACTTTTGAAAGGAAGGAATAGAAATTCTTTTTTTAAGTTGTAGTACTTACCAGTCAGTAGTTCTTGGCATTTAGTTTACTGATTGAAACCCAGTGAATGCTGTGGGCCCCCTGTCCTGCAAAATGCATATATGCAGAGACACCCAAAATGTGCATATAAGTTTGGGGGGGTTGCCAGACCTCTTGAGCCCTACATTAGGAACCTCTGGGATAAAGCCTCCTTAGACCACTGTGTTTTGGTTTTGTTTTTATTTTTTTAACTTGTATCAGTGAAACGTTTATTTGCTTGTCCCAGACTCTTATGAAAAACCCCTATATCTAAGACAGATAAAAACAGAGTTCTGTAATTGAATCATGGGGCCTATCACTTGATTTCCCCTTCCCACAGTAGTAGCCTCCGAAGTACCCTTCTTAGAACAGAGTCTGAGGATTGCTATTATAGACAATGTATATCCCTTAAAAAGAAAAGGTAGAGCCCCAGACCATTCGAGTTGATAACATTATGATTACTTTCACTAGGCAATCAAATCTTGACCCGTTTAGTATTCAGGTAATATAAACCTATAGTAGGTTTCTTCTCTATTTTCATATGTAACCTTAACATCAATCCAGACAGCAGCAGAGCTGTTTACTGATATCTCATGCAATAGAAGCCCTGATTTTGGATCCAGAATCAGCAAGGTAATTCTAATATTAATAATAGTTGAAGTTACAGAACGCTTTCTATACATTGTCTTACCTAATCATCAGAATCATCAGAAGAGTATTTTGGAACAAGTATTATGGAAGTAAAAACAAAGAGGAAGAATTCTTCCAGCATTTTCTCCGAGTTACGTAACTAGTGACAAAACATAGATTTTCTGACTCTGTTATCTATTTGCCTCCTGCCTCCTGTTTTCAATAAGTTAACATGGAAAGATAACTGGGAAGAAATTCTTTGAATATGAACAGTTTCTTCTCGTATATTATAATTAAACTGTGAAAAATTGAGTTAATGATACAATTAAACTTGAACTTTAGATTTTTTTCCTTTGGCTTCTTAAACCAAAATATCCCTGATTTTGCTCTTTTAAATTTTTCCCTTCCCCCAGTAACTCATTAATTATTCAAAATAGTTGTTTTCATTAAAGAATGATTCCTTTTTCTTCCCATTATAGTATTCTCTTTTTGAATATGCATTTTCTTTCTTTTTTAAGTTCAGTGTTACATGTACAGGTTTGTTATATAGGGAAACTCGTGTCACCAGGGTTTGTTGTACAAATCATTTCATTACCCAGATTTTAAGCTTAGTACCCAATAGTTATTTTTCCTGGTCCTCTTTTTCCTCCCACCTTCCACCCTCAGGTAGGCCCCAGTGTGTGGTGTTCCCCTCTATGTTTCCATATGTTCTCATCATTTATCTCCCACTTCTGAGTGAGAGCGTTGTGGTATTTGGTTTTCTGTTCCTGTGTTAGTTTGCTGAGGATAATAGCTTCCAGCTCCATCTATCTTCCTGCCAAGGACACGATCGTCTTCTTTTTTATGGCTGCATCGTATTTAGTGATGCATATGTACCACGTTTTATTTATCAGGTCTGCCATTGATGGGCATTTAGGTTAATTCCATGTGTTTGCTATTGTGAATAGTGCTGCAGTGAACATATGTGTGCATGTGTCATTATGATAGAATTATTTCTATTCCTTTGGGTATGTACACAATATGGAATTGCTTGGCCGAATGGTAGTTCTGGTTTTAGTTTTTTGAGGAATCACCATGGTGCTTCCCACAGTGGTTGAACTAATTTACACTCCCACCAACAGTGTATAAGGGTTCCCTTTTCTCTGCAACCTCACCAGCATCTGTTATTTTTTAATCATTTAATAATAGCCATTCTGACTGGTGTGAGATGGTATCTCATTGTGGTTTTGATTTGCATTTCTCTAATGATCAGTGATGTTGAGGTTTTTTTCATATGCTTGTTGGCCATGTGTATGTCTTCTTTTGATAAGTGTTCATGTACTTTGCCCACTTTTTAGTGGGCTTGTTTTTTTCTTGTAAATAATTTAAGTTCCTTATAGATGCTTGATATTAGACCTTTGTAAGATGCATAGTTAGCAAAAATTTTCTCCCATTCTGTAGGTTGTTTAATCTGTGGATAGTTTCTTTTGTTGTGCAGAAGCTCTTTAGTTTTATTAGATCCCATTTGTCAATTTTTGCTTTTGTTGCAATTGCTTTTGGCATTGTTGCATTGAAATCTTTACCCATGCCTAGTCCTGAAGGTTGTCTTCCAGGGTTCTATCATTTTAGGTTTTACATTTAAGTCTTTAATCCATCTTGAGTTGATTTTTGTCTGTGGTGTAAGGAAGGGGTCCAGTTTCCATCTTTTGCATATGACATCCACTTATTCCATCACCATTTATTGAACAGGAAGTCCTTTCCCTATTGCTTGTTTTTGTCAGCTTTGTCAAAAATAAGATGGTTGTAGGTGTGCGTGGCCTTGTTTCTGGGCTCTCTATTCTATTCCATTGGTCTGTGTGTCTGTATACCAGTACCATGCTGTTTGGGTTACTGTAGCCCTGTAGTATAGTTTGAAGTTGGGTAGCCTGATGCCTCCAGCTTTGCTCTTTTTGCTTAGGATTACCTTGGCTGTTTGGGCTCTTTTTGGTTCCATATGAATTTTAAAATAGTTTCTTGTTCTGTGAAGAATGTCACTGGCAGTTTGATAGGAATAGCATTGAATCTATACATTGCTTTGGGCAGTGTGGCCTTTTTAACAATATTGATTTCTTCTATTCATGAGCATGGAATGTTTTTCCATTTGTTTGTGTTATCTCTGATTTTGTTGAGCAGTGTTTTGCTTTCACCTCCCCAGTTAGCAGTATTCCTGGGTATTTTATTCTTTTTGTGACAGTCATGAATGGGAATGCATTCCTGATTTGGCTTTCAGCTCGACTGTTATTGGTATATAGGTATACTAGTGACTTTTTATGTTGATTTTGTATCCTGGATCTTTGCTGAAGTTGTTTATCAGCTTAAGGAGCTTTTCCTATATATAGTATAATGTCTGCACACAGGGATAGTTGGACTTCCTCTCTTCTTATTTGGATGCTCTTTATTTCTTTCTCTCGCCTGAGTGCTCTGGCCAGGATTTCCAATGCTGTGTTGAATAGGAGTGGTGAGAGAGGGCATCCTTGTCTTACGCCGGTTTTCGGGGGGAATGCTTCCAGCTTTTGCCCATTCGGTATGATGTTGGCTGTGGTTTTTGTCATGGGTGGCTTTTATTATTTTGAGGTATGTTTCTTCAATTCCTAGTTTATTCAGAGTTTAATATAATGGGATATGAAATTTTATCAAAAAGCCTTTTCTGCATTGATTGAGATGATCATGTGGTTTTTGTCTCTAGTTCTATTTATGTGATGAATCACATTTATTGATTTGGATGTGTTGAACCAACCTTGCATCCCAGAGATAAAGCCTACTTGATGGTGGTGGATAAGCTTTTTGATTTGTTGCTAGGTTCAGTTTGCCAGTATTTTTTGAGGATTTTTGCATCAATGTTCATCAGGGATATTGGCCTGAGGTTTTTGTTGTTTTGTCTCCACGGGTTTTGGTATCAGGGTGATGCTGGCCTCATATATGAGTTAGGTTGGAGTCCCTCCTCCTTAATTTTTTTGGAAAAGCTTCAGTAGGAATGGTGCTAACTCTTCTATGTATACCTGGTAGAGTTTGGCTGTGAATCCATTTTGTCCTGGGCTTTTCTTTGGTTGGTAGGCTGTTTATTACTGATTCAATTTCAGAGCTCATTTTTTATCTCATCGGGGATTCAGTTTCTTCCTGGTTTAGTCTTGGGAGAGTGTATATGTTCAGCAATTTATCCATTCCTTCCAGATTTTCTAGTTTGTGTCCATAGAGGTGTTCATATTTCTGTGGTGTCAGTGATAATATCTTCTTTGTTGTTTCTAATTGTGTTTACTTGGATCTTCTCTCTTCTTTATTAGTCTTGCCAACTGTCTATCAAATAGATATTAATGTTTTTTTCAAAACACCAACTCCTGGATTTGTTGATCTTTCGAATGGCTTTTTGTGTGTCAGTCTCCAGTTCAGCTCTGATTTTGGTTATTTCTTGTCTTCCAGGTTTGGGGTTGATTTGCTCTTCATTCTCTAGTTCTTTTAGTTGTGATGTTATTTTGTAAATTGAGGTATTTCTAACTTTTTGATGTAGGTGTTTAGTGCTGTAAATTTCTCTCTCAATCTCTTAATTTCTCTCTTAATCTCTATGTTCCAGAGATTCTAGTATGTTGTTTCTTTGTTTTCATTAGTTTCAAAGAACTTCTTGATTTTTGCTTTAATTTCATTACTTGCCAAAAAGTCATTCAGGAGCAGGTTATTTAATTTCCGTGTAATCGTATGGCTTTGAGCGATTTTCTTGGTATTGATTGCTAATTTTATTGTGCTGTGGTCCAAGAAAGTGGTTATCATTTTAGTTCTTTTGCATTTGCTAAAGATTGTTTTGTGTCTAATTGTGTGGTTGATTTTAGAGTATATGCCATGAGGTGATGAGAAGAATGTATTTTCTGTTGTTTTTGGGTAGAGAATTCTGTAGATGTCTATCAGGTCCATTTGATCCAGTGCTGAGGTTAGGTCCTGAGTATTTTTGTTAATTTTCTGCCTCAATGATCTAATACTGTCATGGAGTGTTGAATTCTCCCACCGTTATTGTGTGGGAGTCTAAGTCTCTTTGAAGGTCTCTAAGCACTTGCTTTATGAATCTGGGTGCTCCTGTGTTGGGTGCATATATATTTAGGATAGTTAGGTCTTGTTGAATTGAACCTTTTACCATTATGTAATACCCTTGTCTTTTTTTTTTTTTTTTAATCTTTGTTGGTTTAAAGTCTGTTTTGTCTGATTTAGGATTGCAACTGCTGTTTTTTTCTATTTTTCATTTGCTTGGTAGATTTTTCTCTGTCCCTTTATTTTGAGCCTATGGATGTAATTGCGTGTGAGATGAGTCTCTTGGCATACCATTGAGTCTTGGTTCTTTATCCACCTTGCCAATCTGTGCCTTGTAATTGGGACATTTAGCCAATTTACATTAAAGGTTAGTATTGATGTATGGATTTGATCCTGTCATGATAGCAGCTGGTTATCATGCAGGCTTATTTGTATGGTTGCTTTACAGTGTCTCACTGGTCTGTGTACTTAAGTATGTTTTTGTAGTGACTGGTCTTTCCTTTCTATATTTAGTGCTTCCTTCAAGAGCTCTTATAAGGCAGGTCTAGTGATTACAAATTCCCTCAGCATTTGCTTGTCTGAAAAAGATTGTATTTTTCCATCACTTATGAAGCTTAGTTTGGCCAGATATGAATTTCTTGGTTGGGATTTCTTTTCTTTAAGAATGTTGGCCGGGCGCGGTGGCTCAAGCCTGTAATCCCAGCACTTTGGGAGGCCGAGACGGGCGGATCACGAGGTCAGGAGATCGAGACCATCCTGGCTAACACAGTGAAACCCCGTCTCTACTAAAAAATACAAAAAACGAGCCGGGTGAGGTGGCGGGCGCCTGTAGTCCCAGCTACTCGGGAGGCTGAGGCAGGAGAATGGCGTGAACCTGGGAGGCGGAGCTTGCAGTGAGCTGAGATCTGGCCACTGCACTCCAGCCCGGGCGACAGAGCGAGACTCCGTCTCAAAAAAAAAAAGAAAAGAATGTTGAGGCCAGGCGAGGTGGCTCCTACCTGTAATCCTAGCACTTTGGGAGGCCAAGGTGGGAGGATCACTTGAGGTCAAGAGTTTGAGACCAGCCTGGCCAACATAGGAGAACCCCGTCTCTACTAAAAATACAAAATTAGCCGGGCGTGGTGGCACATGCCTGTAATCCCAGTTACTTGGGAGGCTGAGGCAGGAGAATCTCTTGAACCCAGGAGGCAGAGGTTGCAGTGAGCCAAGATCGTGCCACTGCACTCCAGTCTGGGTGACAGAGCAAGGCTCTCTCAAAAAAAAAAAAAAAAATTGAATATTGGCCCACAATCTCTTCTGGCATGTAAGGTTTCTGCTTAAAGGTCTCCTGTTAAGTCTGATGGACTTCCCTTTGTAGGTGGCCTGACCTTTCTAGCTGCCCCTTTTTTTTTTTTTCATTTCAACCTTGGAGAATCATGATTATATGTCTCGAGGATGACCTTGTGAAGTATCTTACAGAGGTTCTCTGCAGTTCCTGAATTTGAATGTTGGCCTCTTTTTCTAGGTTGGGGAAGTTTTCATGGATGATATCCTGAAATATGTCTTCCAAGTTGCTTCCATTCTCCCTTTCTCTTTCAGGGACATCAGTGAGTTGTAGATTCTATTTCTTTACCTAATCCCATATTTCTCAGGGTTCATTCCTTTTCATTCTTTTTCATTCTTTTTTCTCTCTTTTTTTTTTTTTTCTGAGACAGAGTCTCACTGTTGCCCAGGCTGGAGTGCAGTGGCGCGATCTCGGCTTACTGCCACCTCTGCCTCCCAGGTTCAAGTGATTCTCCTGCCTCAGCCTTCCGAGTAGCTGGGATTACAGGCATGCGCCACCACACCTGGCTAATTTTTTTTTATTTTATTTTTAGTAGAGATGGGATTTCAACATGGTGGCCAGGCTTGTCTCAAACTCCTGACTTCAAGTGGTCCACCCATCTCAGCCTCCCAAAGTGTTTTTTTCTCTATTCTTGTCTTACTGTCTTATTCAGAAAGCCAACCTTCAAGCTCTGTGATTCTTTCCACAGCTTAGTCTGCTTTGCAATTAATTTTAAGAATTGCATTATGAAATTACTGCAGTGTGTTTTTCTACTCTTTCAGGTTGGTTACATTCTTTTTTATGCTGGCTATTCTTGTCTGTCAGCTCCTGTATCATTTTATTGTGCTTCTTTGCTCCCTTGGATTGGGTTTCAATGTATTCCTGCTTCTTGATGATCTTCATTCCTATCCATTTTCTGATTTCTGTTTCTGTAATTCCAGCCATTTCAGCCCAATTCAGAACCCTTGCTGGAGAGTTAGTGCAGTCATTCGGAAGAAAGAAGGCACTCTGGCTCTTTGAGTTGTCAGAGTTCTTGCACTGGTTCTTTCTCATCTTTGTGGGCTGATGGTCCTTCAGTCTTTGAAGTTGCTGTCCTTTGCATGTTTTTTTTTGTTGTTGTTATGTTTTTTTTAATCCTATTTGATGACCTTGAGGGTTTGGTTGTGGTATAAAGCAGGTTTAGTCAACTGGCTTCATTTCTGGAAGATTTTAGGGAGCCAAGGCTCAGCTCATAACTCCTGGACTGCCTGTTCTGGGGGGCTGGTATGAGCCTCAACTTTCTTCTCTGGCTCCTTCAGGCTAGGAACTGATTGCGCTGGGTAGGGGCCAAGGTACTCCAGGGCCACTGGTTACTACAATCCAACGGGTGGTGCCAGCCAGAGCGTTTCATTAGGATGATGGCAGTAGGATCCATCCTCAGTTGCACATGCCAGCAGCAGCAGCAGCAGCAGCAGCATAACAGGATGCGCACTTGTCCACTGTGGCAGGATGCTAGCAGGTCTGGGATGCCGGCCTTTGTGTGGGCCTTCACAGCAGCAGCAGAGGCAGCACGGCTGACCGGTGGGGTGCAGGGGAGCCTTGTTAGTGACTGTGCGTGCCATGGCACTAGTGGTAGTATAAGCATAGGGGCGTGGCGCTGGTGGACACAGAACTGTGTGTGCCCTCTGTGCAGGTGGAGGTAGCCACTTAGGGCAGGGGAAGGTCCACTGTTCTTCATGCCTAGTTTCACTCCCAGGGCAATGTTGGCACAGGAGCTCCAAATGCAACGGCAGTAATGCACGGGTAATGGGGGCAGAATGCACTCACACCAGCAGCAGTGGCAGGGCAGGGTGAATGTGCACTGGTGGGACTGGGGAGGCAAGATCTGCCTATGCACACACGTTGGCAAAGCAGTGTTGGGGGGTGGCCATGGGCCCAGGGAAAGCTGTCAGTATGGGGAGGGAGCAGGTGAGCTGACACGTGTCCACAAGCCGGGCTGCTGTGCTGGAACTCACTACCAGTTAGGCACAGTCCCCCAGCACAGGAGCTAAGATGCAGGCTCCCCAGGATACCCAAGGCTGCACTGCAAGCAGGTACAGCCAGGTTGGGACCCTAGGAGTGGCCAGATGGACTGGCCCCATCTGATCTTCAAGACAGCCCTGTTGACTTGAGGTCTGACAGTTCCCTTAGTAGGGATGAAGTCTCCTATAAAGCAAGTCAGCAAGTTAAGCCTAGAGGGATAGGTGCCCGGGCCATATTCCACTACAGATGCTCACACACCAAACACTCTGGACTCTGCATTGGCTAGAATACGACCCCTAACACTTCTCTAAGCAGCCCTCTGTGCCAACTCAAGTGTCTATAGTGGTCGAGGAATCTCCTCCTGCCAGGATTCCAGAGGCCTGTTGCAGTAGCTGATTGTTTTTTGCCAGTTCAAGTCACTGTTCCCCTGGTGCAATATCCCCATGCACGGGTCCCTCCCAGCTTCCTCCCCTCAGCCCAGCTTCTGTGTCTTTCCTCTGTCCACCCTTAGTTTCTTCCCTCTAAATATCTGTTAGGAGAGGACCAGTCGTCCTGGTCCCTTGGTGGTAGCTGTTCCACCAGGCTGCGTCTAGTTGGCCATCTTGCCCAGCTCTTGCATTTACACTATCTATGATTTCAATCTAGTAAGGCCTGAGATTCCAATATCAGTTTCCTCAAAGAGAATATAATCAACAAAGCAGTTTAAATTTCTCTACCCAAATTAGAACAGAGGAAGAAAAAAGGCTGAAAAAATGAAGAGTCAAAGCTGGCCTGTGGAGTAATGTCATTTAGACTAATATGCGTGTAACTGGAATCCTAGAAAGAGGGAAAGGGGGAACAGAAAAATATTTAAATGACTAAAAGTCTTTTATATTTAATTAAACATATAAACCCACAGAGCCAAGAAGCTTAATGAACCTCTAGCAGGGAAAACATTAAAATCAGAGCAAGGCACACGTAACAGTGAAATTGCAGGAAACCAATGATAAAGAGAAAATTTTTTTAAAGAGAAGGTATTATTTAAAAGGGAAGAAAATATTATTTAGAAGGGAAGAAAGATCAGAATGTCTACTGATTTCTCATCAGAAATATTGCAAGCCAAAAGATGTTTTTTGGAGCAACATCTTTAAAGTCCTGGAAAAAAAAAAGTTAACCTATAATTCTATATTCAGGAAAAATACCGTTCAATAAATTAAGGTTAAATTAAGACATTTTCAGAAAAAAATCTGATAAATGCTATCAACAAGTCTGTACTACAAGAAATGTTAAAGGAAGTTCTTTAGGCTGAAGGAAAATTATTTCAGATATAAACTCAGACCTACAAAACTGAATAAGGAGGATTACAAATGGTAAATTTTTTTTAATTTTTAAAAAGATAATTGACAATTTATAGCAAAAATGATGTTTAGGAGTTTATAACATATAGAAGTAAAATATATGAAATAAGACAACAGGGGGATATAGTAGTAAGAATCTTACACTTAGTAGTATATCTTTTGATGGTAACTTCTGATAAATTGAGGGTGAATATTTTAAACTCTAGAGCAGCCACCAAGAAATAAAACAAGCCAGTAGAGCCATAAAGTGTAATACTAAAATACTTAGTTAATCCAAAAGAGGCCAGAGAAAGAGGAAAACAGGAACAGAAACAGATAGAAAAAGTAGAAAACAAGTCAAAAGATGGTACACTTAAATCCAGTCGTACCAGTAAATATATATGGTCTTATTCTAAATAAAGATAGACTGGATTTAAAAAGGAAAATGCGGCCAGGTGCAGTGACTCATGCCTGTAATCCCAGCAATTTTGAAGGCCGAGGGGGTCAGATCACAGGGTCAGGAGTTCGAGACCAGCCTGGCCAATATGGTGAAACCCCGTCTCTACTAAAAATACAAAAAAAATTTAGCTGGGCATGGTGGCATGCGCCTGTAGTCCCAGCTACTTGGGAGGCTGAGGCAGGAGAATCACTTGAACCTGGGAGACAGAGGTTGCAGTGAACCGAGATAGAGCCACTGCACTCCAGCCTGGGTGACAGAGCAAGACTCTGTCTCAAAAAAAAAAAAAAAAAAGCAAAATGCAACTATATGCTTACTACAAGAAATCCATTTTGAATGTAAAGACATAGGTTAACAGTAATAAAAAGATGGAAAAGGATATAACATAACATGCAAACCCTCCTGAGAAAGCTGTAGTGGCCATATGAATATTATACAAAGTATACTTTAAGATAGGGGCTGTTGCCAGTGAGAAAGAAGTACACTTCATCATGATTAAAGGATCAATTCATCCAGAAGACATAATCCTCAGTATTATGGACCTACTGACAGGTCTTCCAAATATATAAAGAAAAAACTGACAGAATTGAAAGAGAAATACACAAATCTACAGTTGTAGTTGGAGATTTCACCACTTCCTTCTGGGTAATTTATAGAGCAACTTGAACAATACTGTCAACCAACTTTACGTAATTGACATTTATACAACATCAGCAGCAGCATACATCTTTTCAAGTGCATTTGGAACATTTACCAAGATAAACCATATGCTGGGCCTTAAAACAAGTCTCAATAAATACTAAAGCATTGAAATAAAATAATATGTTATCTGATATAATTAAATTAGAAAAGAAGAATATTTCTGAAAAATTTTCAAGTATTTAAAAATTAAACAACATTTCTAAATCCAGTAGGTCAAGAAATTACAAAGGAAATTAGAAAACATGTTAAGCAGAATGAAAATGAGAACATACCACGAAACTTGTGGGATGCAGCTAACCTGTGGGATAAGAAGAACTTATGGAGAAATTTATAGATTTAAATGCTTATATGTATAAAAGAAAGTTTAAGATCAATGATCATAGTTTCTACTTTATGAAGTGAGGAAAAGAAAGCAAATTAAACCCAAAGTAGTTAGAAAGATGCAAATAAGAAAGACTGTTATCAGTGAATTAGAAACAAATAACTAGGTATCTATATAGTGGAAAAAATTTAATCTTACCTCACAGTGTACACAAAAATTAATTCCAAATGAATCATAGACCAAAATATAAAACTCCAGACTTTCTAGAAGACTGCATTGGAAAACCTCTTCATGACCTTGAGGTTGGTCATGATTTCTTAGGACACAAACAGCAGTTACCATAAGAGAAAAATTTGCTGAATTGGATTTAAACTTTTAAATCTGCTTTTGTTAATATGTCATTTAAAAAATGAAAAAGGTTATGGATAGCAAGAAAATATTTTCAAAACATATTATATCAAAAGACTTTTATTCAGACATTGTTTTATTAAGAACACCACACAACTCGACAATCTGATTTTTTTCTTTTTCTTTTTTTTTTTTTGAGACGGACTCTCTGTCATCCAGACTCCATGGAGTGCAGTGGCGCGATCTCAGCTCACTGCAACCTCCACCTCCCGAGTTCAAGCGATTCTCCTGCCTCAGCCTCCCGTGTAGCTGGGATTACAGACATGCATCACCATGCCCAGCTAATTTTTGTGTTTTTAGTAGAGTCGGGGTTTCACCATATTGGCCAGGCTGGTCTCAAACTCCCGACCTCAGGTGATCCACCCACCTCGGCCTCCCAAAGTGCTGGGATTATAAGCATGAGCCACCATGCCGGGCTGACAATCCAATTTTTTAAAACTGATAAGAGGATCCGGCGCGGTGGCTCACGCCTGTAATCCCAGCACTTTAGGAGGCTGAGGCGGGCAGATCACGAGGTCAGGGGATCGAGACCACCCTGGCTAAAAATACAAAAAATTAGCCGGGCGTGGTGGCAGGCGCCTGTAGTCCCAGCTACTCAGGAGGCTGAGGCAGGAGAATGGCGTCAACCCGGGAGGTGGAGCTTGCAGTGAGCCGAGATTGTGCCACTGCACTCCAGCCTGGGCGGTAGAGCGAGACTCTGTCTCAAAAAAAAAAAAAAAAAACTGATAAGAGTTTTGGACACTTCAAAAAAGAAAATATGTTAATACCCAATAGGCACGTGAAAAGGTGCTTGACATCAGTAGTCATTAGGGAAATTAAAATCACAATGAGATACTACTCCCACTAGAACAGCTAAGATTAAAAAGACCTTCAGTATCCTATGTTGGTGAAGATGTGGAGGAGCTTGAATTCATAGTAATATGTTGTTGGGAATACAAAATGATATAGCCACTTGGAAAACTGTTTGACAATGTCATATAAAGTTAAATATACATTTATCATATGACCACCAATTCTACTCCTACTATTTTACCCAAGAGAAAGGAAAACATGTTTCCACACAGACATATACACAAATGTTCATAGCATTTTTATTCATAATAACAAATCTGGAAAAATCCCAAGTGTCTCTCAGTAGGCTAATGGGTAAATAAATTATAGTATATCCACAAATGAAGTGCTACTTAGTAATGAAGATGAATGACCTGTTGATCATTCAGCAGGTCATACAGAAACCATGAGTGCCCTCAAAAACATGCTGTGAAAGAAGCCAATAGAGAAAATCAGTGAAGCCAGAAGCTGGTTCTTTGAAAAGATTAATAAAATTGATAAAACTAGTCTGAGCAAGAAAAAATAATAAATCACTAATAGTAGAAATAAAATGATGGCATTAATACAAATCTTACAGATATTAAAAGCATAATAAGGGAAGAATAACTTTGTGCAAAGAAATTTGCTTAGATGAATAGGACAAATTTAAATACTCTTCATTAGCTCAGACAAAAATTTTTAACAAAACTTCAGTCCAACAATATAAATACAATATAGAAATATAATACATTAAGACTAAATAGGATTTATCCCAGGAATGCAAGGTTGGGTTAACATTAGAAAATCAATTTAAGTACTTCACGGTGTTGTAAAATAAATGAGAAAAACTAAAGTGGGAAGACTTAACTACTGGTTTCAAGACTTAATATAAAACTACAGTAATTAAGACAATGTGATGATGGCTTAAGGGTAGGACGGAGAGTCCAGAAATAGACTTGATTTTTGTCAAAGATGCCAAGATAATTGTATGGGAAAAGAATAGTCTCTTCAACAGATTGTGCTAGAACAACTAAATATATAAAAGGGAAAAAATAATCTTCCTTACCCCACACCATGCACAAAAGAGTATGTATTGTATGGCTCTATTTATATGAACTATTAGGAAACAAATCTCATTTACAGAGATAAAAAGCAAATCTGTGGTTGCCTACCGCCAGAAATGGAATTGTTTTGTTAGCAAAAAAATGGAAGTCTTTTATGTAGTTTAGTTGTCCTTAAAGTCCATCATACAAATGAGCTTCGGTTCTTGTCTTAATAGAACTTAAGATATAGTACAGAGCAGGAAACAGAACTTGGGAGCCCAGCAAATGTGAACATGAATCCCTTAACAGTCACTCCTAGCTCTGTGAATGTATATCATCCCAGTGAGCCATGTATGCATAAACTATAGGTAGACAATGATGCCTGTTTCCCAGAGTAGTTGTGAAGATTAAATGAACTAATATATATAAAACAGCTGGCTGAAATGCCTTGTACATAGTAGGCATTAAAATGATAGTAGGGAATAATAAGAGTAGTGTTATGCCTAGCATATTTAAATTACTTACATTGTATTTTTAAAAGTTTAGTTAGAAATGCCTTTTTTCACTTAGAAATATTTTCAGAAATTTGCAGGGGTTCGAAGCAGTAGAAGAAAAAGGGAGAAATCTAGGTTAAACTTATCCCAGCATGCTGTGTATACAAACTGTCTTCTGAACATGCCTGTGCGTTTCATCTCCATGCTTTAGATTCATGCCATATCTCTAGCCATGAATGTCCTGTACTTTCCATCTCTCCAGAGTTTACCTGTCTTACTCACTTACTGATATGTTCAAGATTATTTTCTTCTGTGACATTCCTCCATGTTCTGACCTGTTATTTATATATCTAACCTGTTATTATTTATCTTTATTGATAGTTTGGCACTTATCTGCTGGCTTTATTGATAGTCCCCTTTTCAGATGTCTTTATGTCCCTTTCACCTATGGCAGTAACACTGTCATATTTCCTGGCAACCAAAGAGATTAAGAATTACATAACTTGAAGTCAGACCTGGGTTTGAATTCTGGTTTGCCATTTACTAGCTGTATGACTGTAGGCAAACTACTTACCCTCTCCTAGCCTCAATTTTCTCACCTATAAATGGAAATAACTTCATTATTTTAAAAATTAAATGAAAATATTTGAAAGTACCTGATACATGTAGGTATTAAATAGCCATGCTATTTTGATGAATTAATGAATATTGACCTTTACTTCAGTTTCCAGGAATACGGATCTACTGGAACAGCCCATGCTGATAGTGAATATGAAAGAAGAATGATGTCTGTATATAATCATGTCTTGGAGGAGGTAGAATCACTCAATCGGAAATATACCCCTGTTTCTTATATGGCAAGTGGCATTTGTTTTATTGAGCTTTTATTGTACGGATGTGGGTTTTTCATACATCTATGGCGCTTACTAACTCTGTGAGTTCAACAAATTAACCTTTCTGTGCCTGTTTCCTTATCTATAAAACAGGGTTAATATCGACGTCACAGCATTGTAGTGGGGAGTAAATGAGATAATCCATGAAAGCACTTACCACATCTCTAGCTGCTACAGAATGCAAATAAAACTTTTTTCTTTTTTTAACAATTTAACTGAAGTACAATAATTCTCAACCCAGGCTACACATTAGAATCACTTGAGGGCTTTTTAAAGAATACATGAATATACAGGCCTCACTCCTGACCAGTTAACTCTGAATTTCTGGAATTGGGGCCCAGGCATTAGTAGTTTTACATGCACTCAGGTGATTCTGTCATGGTGCCATGGTTGGGAGAACCACTGGCCAATTGAAACAGGAAGAACTGGGCTTGTTGTCTGACTGGCAATGAATCATTTCCTACCAGGTGGTGACAGTAATGTCTTTCAGTACACTCTTCAGCCTTTAGCCTGCTGAATTTCTGCTGCCTTTGGCACTTCCTAAGAAGTTCTCAGAGTGCTCACCCTTTATTAAATCTTCTCCCTTGATTTACCAGTCACAGGACAGGCTGACACATTCTCACCCAAATTTTCTCCTCCCTGTCTGACCATTCCCCAGTGACTCTGCTCAGGTTTTATAACAAATGCCATAGGCTTGGTGCCTTAAACAACAGACATTTATTTGTCACAGTTCTGGAGGCAGGGAAGTCCAGGATCAAGGTGCCAGCAGATTCGATTCCTGGTGAGGGCTTTCTTCCTGGCCCTGGTGGCAACCACCTTCTCACTGTGTCTTCACATGGTGGGGAGAGATCGAGAGCTCAGGTCACTCTTCCTCTTCTGGGAGAACACTCATCCCAGCCAGGTGCAGTGGCTCATGCCTGTAATCCCAGCACTTTGGAGGGCGAGATGGGCAGATCACGAGGTCAGGAGTTTGAGACCAGCCTAACTAACATGGTGAAACCCTGTGTCTACTAAAAATGCAAAAATTAGCCAGGCATGGTGGCGCATACCTGTAATCCCAGCTACTCAGGAGGCTGAGGCAGGAAAATCACTTGAATCGGGTGTCAGAGGTTGCAGTGAACCGAGATCGTGCCACTGCACTCCAGCCCAGACAACAGAGTGAGGACTCTGTCTCAAAAAAAAGAAAAAGAACACAGGAACACTCATCCCATCATGGGGGCCCACCTCCAAATGCCATGACCTTGGGGGGGTTACAGCTTCCACATACGAATTTGGGGGAACACAAACATTCAGTCCACAATTCCCAGCCTTTGAATTTTACCCCTTGGAGAGTTTCTCTTCTGCTTCTCTTCTCATTCTGTACTTTCTTGCTTTATCAAGTATTTTAGAATAAATAGGATGTGTCATTAAAGAGTTAGGTTAGATCTAAAGATGGGCAATTCCCTTGACATACTGCTTTCCATGTAAAATTGTCAATAGTATTTACTGAATCAAATTGACAGCTGTTTGACAGTGACATTGTTTGCTAAGAGAGAGTGTAAAGACGGTCTTTGAAAGAAATACGCACATCTGTGTGAGACAGTGGTTATTTTCATATTCCTCTAAGCTCCATCCTAAAAAATGAAATAGATGATAAACAGAAACTTGATTTTGATGGAATTGAATATAATGGAATGGGAATTTTCTGCCCAGCAGAAGACAGTACAGAGAAAAGGGCCCTAGGCTCGTTCAGAACTAAGTTCAAATTCTGGCATTGCCGCTCAACAGTTCTGTGACTTTAGTCACATTACTTAACATCCTTTTATATGAAGTAGAAAACATGCCTGCGTCATAGGATTACTGTGAGGTTTAAATGAAATAATGCTTATTGCCTAGCACAGTACTGTCATATAAGGAGTGGTTAATAAAACATTTCCCAGTCGGGCATGGTGGCTCATGCCTGTAATCCCAGCACTTTGGGAGGCCAAGGTGGGCGGATCACCTGAGGTCAGGAGTTCAAGACCAGCCTGCCCAACATGGTGAAACCCCATCTGTACTAAAACTACAAAAATTAGCAGGGCATGATGGCAAGCTCCTGTAATCCCAGCTACTTGGGAGGCTGAGGCAGAATTGCTTGAACCCGGGAGGTGGAGGTTGTAGTGAGTCGAGATCACGCCATTGCACTCCAACCTGGGTGACAAGAATGAAACT
>NW_012110920.1:8964111-8986673 GCF_000951035.1 Colobus angolensis palliatus | reverse complement strand
TGTTAGCCAGGGTGGTCTCAATCTCCTGACCTCGTGATCCACCCGCCTCAGCCTCCCAAAGTGCTGGGATTACAGGTGTGAGCCACCGCACCCAGCTGAAAGAAAGATTTTATAAACAAATAAACACAATACAGTGTATGTGCATTAATAGAATTCTGCACAACGTAGAGATGTAGTACAAAAAAGAGTAGTTCACGTCAAAAGATAGGGAAAATGGATTGGTGGTGCAGCTGAGAGGGAAGATGTATTTGTATATATCTGTCTGTTTTCCAGACAGATAAGAAAGGATTGGGAATCTCAGGCAGAAAACATGTTCAAAAGCAGAGGCATGAAATAGCATGGTGTCTTCTAGGAACAGGTTGTTATTACTGCAATGTAACGTACAGGCTAGGGATTAGAGAGATGAAATCAGAGAGGTAGCCAGCGGCCAGGTGACAGAAGGCTTTGAACACAGTATTAAGGAGTTTGGACTTTGTCCTTAGGCACTGGGGGGCTTCTTAGAAATTGTAAATGGGTGGGAGAGAGAAGTGCTTAATATAGATTGTTTATTATCATCTAGAAGCAAAACAGGAAATGGCTGATAGGGTGTGAAATTAGAGGAAAGAAGAATGACTACAAGGCTTTTTCAGTAATCCAAAGTAAGGAACAAATTACTAAAATGGCAGTAGGAATGAGAAAAAAAGATATATATGAGAGATACTTAGTGAAAATATTTTCAAGGTTGGGTGTTGTTGGTTTTTTTTTTTTTTGTCTCGGTGGGTGTTTTTTTTTTTTTTTTAAACTAGACATGAGATGATGGAGGCATGCCTTCCAGGTTTCCAGCTTCAGTGATCAGTTACACAACTGATTGATCCTTTACTGATAGAATATAGAGAGGTGATAGAAGATGAAGATTTTATTTTCAAACATGTTGCTGTCTTTAGGCAGTTGGATAGTAAATACGTTGGAGTTGGAAGAAAGATGGGCTGGGATGCATATAAGGTCATCTGCACATAGAAAGTCTTAAAGTCATGGGAGTGGGGAGAATTGCCTATGAAAAACATGGATTGAGAAGAGAAGATGACAAAGAGAGTATCAGCATTTAAGGAACACACAAAAGAAGAGGTTCTTCAGACAGAAGATGGTGAAAGGAAGAATCAGAAATAAGGGTATGGACCTTTAGGTGGAATTTCGTGGAAGGAAAAGCATTATCAGGTGCCACAGAAATATCAGAAAATACAAACACTGAGAAGTATCCATTGGATTGACAATTAAGAGAGCGTTGGCCAGGCGCGGTGCCTCCTGCCCACAATCCCAGCACTTTGGGAGGCCAATGCGGGCGGATCACGAGGTCAGGAGTTTGAGATCAGCCTGACCAACATGGTGAAACCCTGTCTCTACTAAAAATACAAAAGTTAGCCAGGGGTGGTGGCACGTGCCTGTAGTCCCAGCTACTCGGGAGGCTGATGCAGGAGAATGGCATGAACCCAGGAGGCAGAGCTTGCAGTGAGCCGAGATCGCACCACTGCACTCCAGCCTGGGTAACGGAGCGAGACTCCATCTCAAAAAAAAAAAAAAAAAAAAATTAACGTCTTTCTGATTATGATATGTAATTTACATCTCCAGACATCTTAATAGTGGTCTGCTAATATACCTATGGAGGTCAATACCCAAGGGGCTGTTGACCTCAGAGGCACTCCACACTTTTCCAAGGGGGTATTGCAAAATCTGCACCATTCTTTTAAAAGGCAAAATGGTGACTTTCTGCCTGAAAACAGCCTGAAGTCCCTTGTGGTCCTCTGAGTCCACCCTTCAAAGATGTTTCTCTCCTTAAACACTAGTGTGGCATCAGAGGTCCACCAAAGGCAGATGTCCCTGCAAATACTTTCCAAATTACTTGTTGCGGGAAGTTGATTAATGCTATTTTAACAGTTGAATCTGAAAAAATAGAACCAATGTCTTTAAACCTGTGTTGTAATTATCTCAGGTAATAGACCTGGCATTTGTACTATGAGTCTATTGGGCACAAAATGTTCAACTGCCTGAATCCAATAAGGAATGGATTTTTCTGGCTTTTAGCCTTAACACCCAACTTAAAAGAAAAAAAACTGTTTACAGCATGGGCAACTAGGTGACATTCTGCTTGAAAGCAGGAGCTTAGAGGGACAGACAGCATACCACATGGTGCATGCAGCAGTTTTCAACCTGTGGTGTTGGGTTTCAATCAGGCTGGTGGGAAAAATATTAGAGATAGTTATAGAAATAGACACAAATCTTCTTGGAAGGCGGGGAAGTTTGTATAACTTCGGTAATAGATCTGACTGAAGGCGACCTGATCCCTTTACCTTTAGTTAAACAAATTAAAATAGTAATAAAGAAAGGCAGAGTAGTTTACCTAGCTAGCTTATTTACTCATGTAAAGACTAACCTTTGATGTACCCTGGGTGCTTAAGTGCCTTTTACTCAGAAGTCCACAATGTCAATTTCCCTCTAATGGTGTTGACTCAAGCTTTTGTTAATCTTACTGAATAAATGCCAGTCTGACTAGCTGATCAGGGACCAGTCACAACTGTTAACAGGACTCGGCAGGAGCCTGTAAGCGGCTGGGACCCTCAGCTGGACTGGCAGAGCAGAATATCTGTGTGTCAGTGTACTGGCAGAGCAGAATACCTGGGTGTCAGTGTACTTTATTCATCCGTTGCTGAATCGGGTCTGCAGGAACAGACCCCCCGCAGCTAGTGCCCCCGCGAAAGGAGTGCTGCCTCACTGTTGTGCCTTAGGAGGCCACCGAGACCGGAGTAGACTGAGGAAGGGATAGTAGACCAAGCAGGAATGGTTCTGGTTCACCTAAAGTTAAAGGTGTTCTTATGATACTTTCAGTTTTCTTCTATTAAGTTGGCAAATCATTGGTGATATAGAAGAAAATCACTGAAGAGTCAGGCAACCTAGATTCTAGCCCCAGCTTGTTCTATTACTTATCTGTGTGACCTGTGTCATCAGCAAAATTGAAGATTAGACTGGGTAATCTTTAAAATATCGTTGAACTCTTAAATTCTGATTTTATGACCACTTTCATTAAGGCTCAAAATATTCTCTGCAGTGTTTCTGTACCTCTACAGTCATGCTGGGATATTCAAAACTCAGTTAAATGTGTGAAGCAGATTTGAGAAATAAGGTATTTTATTAGAGTTTCAGGATTCCCCGACTGTATAGTCCTCTTTCATCTGAATTCGACTAAGTTTCCACCATTGCTTACTCTGAGGACCAGTGGCCATAGAGACAAAGAAGCCACCTAATGAAAGAATGAGCCAGCTCAAAGCCAAAGTCCTGCAAAATGCTCGGGCTTCTTTACCATACTGTTTATCATACTTTGCCATGTGATAGTTACTCTATATTTTAGTATCTAATAGATTTGTTTAATAATATACTGATATTTCTGAGTGCTGTAGAAATGTGGAATTTTCCTATTGCTTGGCCTTGAGGACTGTGGATTTTCTCATTTCTGTCACTTATATTTTATTGAATATACTTCACAATAAAGTAAAAATCTGTAATTGTGATTCATGACATGAATGATTTAGTATGTATGCACAGTTCCTGGATGTGATGCCTAGTTCTTGATTGGTATGTACATTTGTAATTATATGGGCATTTGTAGTTTTATACTGAATGTACCACTTGTTGATGAAATTTGAAAATTTATTTTTATTTGATTTAGTTTCTTTTTTTCCCCCAGCATACAGCATGCCTCTGCAATGCCATCATTGCTTTGCTGAAAGTTCCCCTTTCTTTCCAGAGATATTTTTTCCAGAAACTACAGTCTACCAGCATCAAGGTAATACAGGAAGAATACTAAGGTTAATATAGGTTTTAAAACCAGGTGTCTTCTGAAGATTATGTAGGACATAGCTACACTTCAGTGTGTTACCTTTGGTTTATTAGTTTTTTTGTTTCGTTTTGTTTTGTTTTGTTTTTTGAGACAGAGTCTTGCCCTGTCGCCTGGGCTGGAGTACAGTGGTGTGAGCTTGGCTCACCGCAACCTCTAGGTTCAAGCAATTCTCCTGCCTCAGCCTCCCGAGGAGCTGGGATTACAGGCATCTGCCACCACACCCAGCTAATTTTTGTATTTTTGATAAAGATGGGGTTGCACCATGTTGGCCAGGCTGGTCAGGAACTCCTGACCTCAAGTGATCTACCCACCTTTGCCTCACAAAGTGCTCGGATTTCAGGCATGAGCCACCGCGCCTGGCCTACCTTTGGTTTTGAAAAACCTAGTTGTAAGCCATTTCTCTCCTTTATCAAGGGGTTGGATGAAAGGAATGGATTTGAGAGTTAAACTCTCTCCCTTTTTAATTGTCAGTGCCAAATGCTATGAGACAGGCATTTGGGTAACTGGAGCTCTGTTGTTTGCCTCTTACCTCCAGGAATAAATTAGTGATATATCACAGTAGCCTGCAAGGATCTTGAGCTGAGTCTATTCCGACCCAACTTAGAATGAATCAGGTCCAGTAAAGTGTCACCAGTTCTACTTCCAAAGTACTTCTGCCTTTCAGTAACATATTTTGAGGGGCTAACCAGTGAGTAGAATTAGTATTTTGAAATATTTAAGCCACTCACAATTCAAAAGCTATTTTTGATTCAAAAAATGAAATTGTTGGAAAAGGGAGAAAATTGTCACTTCTAAGAGATTTCCTGGATTATCCCTGTTACTTCATGTCTTCAGTAAACTTTTACATCCATGCAGATGCTTTTGATTACAAATAACAAAGCATTCCATTTCAAAATGACTGGAGTAATGAGGAAGACTGACGATCTAGATAAGAAGTCCTAAAGTAGGATGTCTCCAGGGTTGATTAGTTTAGTAGTTCAACAGCATTATCAGAAAGGCTCAAATTTCTTCCATCTTTTCATTTAGCAAGACTTGAGCTTTCTTTAATTGATGCATATTTGGGATTTTTAATACATTTTTGAAGAAAAACTAATGAGAGGTAAAAAATGTCATTTGATTCATTTGTGGATATTAACTTTTTTATAGCACAGTGACTTCACTGTGTAGATAATCCTGGAACTTTAAGTTCATTTACATTTGAATTTAGTTTACTTAAATTTACCTAAGACCAAAGAGACAGCAGCTCTTAGGTAATGAAAATTGATATAATGCATTTCCCTACTAGAAGTGGTTCATTGTCGAAGAAATGCCTCACCACAAAAATTGGGAGAACAGTGCCTTTGCTTTTCTCTAGTTCTGTATCATCCTCAAGTAGAACTGAGGTTTGAGATGAAAACCACAGTGATATTTAGAAGGAGGCACTTTAAAGGTACATCTGTCTTTTCCCGGCACAGTCAGGTCATGTGGGGGTAGGGGAGTGCACAATCGAATCTGTTAACCTGTAACCAGTGATTAGCACAGACATGTTTGTCAGAAGGAAGCTTGCTCTTGGTTGTTGGCATTTATTTGAGTGTTGGCATTCCAGCTTGCTCTGTCACCATCGCCCCGGAACCCTGCCGAGCCCATTGCTGTCCAGAATAACCAGCAGCTGGCGCTAAAGGTAGAGGGAGTGGTTCAGCACGGATCTAAACCAGGACTCTTTCGCAAAATTCAGTCTGTCTGTCTGAATGTTTCTTCCACACTGCAGAGTAAATCCGGACAAGACTACAAGGTAATTTAGGAAAGAGGCAGAATTGTGATACAGATTTTATATGAGCTCATTGATGGAAGTTTTCCAGTGTTTTTCATGGTTAAACAGATTGCAGTTATACCTCCGAAGGGATCAGATAGACATAAATTAAAAGTCCACATTGGGGCTGGAAGGGGTTGATAAACACTTCTTTTTTCTCTCCCTGAACCAGTTGATAGGGACAAAGCATCCAGGCGAAGATCAAAATATGAGTTTTATTACTGTTAGAACTGTGGGAAAACCTAACTCCGATGCCTGACAGCAAGGACTTTCTAACCTTAGACCCCTGAATTGGATTTTTTCACCCAGCCTCAGTCAGTACATATTGGGAGCCTGCCCCTATAAAATTTATGGCAGGGCACAGAGAACTCGGGTGCCCAAAGCAGAAGAGAAAGAACAAGGGCTTACCTTTCCATGTCTGGTTCCTGCCCAGAAACTCACCCATCAGCAAGACTCACCTCCTCCCTCCTCCCCGCTAGGCCAGGAAATTAATCTAATGAAAGGCCCCTCGCACATCAAGAGGTCCCTTCAAATGTCAGAAGTTGAAAAACAAGTGTCTCCCTAACCCACCCAATCCCTCCCCACAAAAAAAATACACATCTATTTAGTTTTCTCCATTTTAAGTAAATTTTATCATTTAAAAAAAGTATATAGCATTTCTATAAAATGATCAGATAAGGTAAAATCTTTTTTTAAGAGTGTAACCCTAGGGATTTGTTGCCTTGAGAACTCAGGATATAGGTAAGTAATAACCTGAATCAGGCTTACATTGTTAGCCAGAGCTAAGATTCTGAATCTGTACCCATGAAATGCCAGTGTTCCAAATAAAGAATGTTCCCTGCTTTAGACATTTATTTCCAATTCCTTGGTGGTTTAGCCACAGTAAATGGAGCAAGGGACCAAGTCCATAGTTGTAGCAGCAAAGTTATTCAGATGCCCAGATTGGCTGTGTTTAGGTTTATTGTGGCATAGCATGAAAGGCGGGTTATCAGTGAAGGTATAAAAAGAGAGCATTTTATTATCTTTGGTGGTTTTAGGTTAAAAAGCCAATGGAAGGGCCGGGCGCGGTGGCTCAAGCCTGTAATCCCAGCACTTTGGGAGGCCGAGACGGGTGGATCACGAGGTCAGGAGATCGAGACCATCCTGGCTAACACGGTGAAACCCCGTCTCTACTAAAAAATTCAAAAAAAAAAAAAAAATTAGCCGGGCGATGTGGTGGGCGCCTGTAGTCCCAGGTACTCGGGAGGCTGAGGCAGGAGAATGGCGTGAACCCAGGAGGCGGCGCTTACAGTGAGCCGAGATCTGGCCACTGCAGTCCAGCCTGGGCGACAGAGTGAGACTGCGTCTCAAAAAAAAAAAAAAAAAAAAGCCAATGGAAGGTCTAGTTCTAAACTATTATTACTTTCTTAAGCCATTACTACTTTCTTAACTATGGCAAGTTCCTCTCACTTTGGCACTCTGACATGGCTCAGCCTTCATTCTCCTCTTTTCCTCTGTTTTGACTTCTATGCCATACTGCATGGTACCTTATGTAGCCACTCAATAATTTGTGAATGATGAAAAAATTATTTACTATATTTAGAGTACAACTGTTAAAATTGGGTATCTGCTGTCACAGAAGGTTGTAATGAGAATTTACACAATTTATCCTTGTCTGCAGCTCTCTCTTCACTTTGAATTTGAAACAGTAGTAACCATAATTCTCTTTGTTCCTTGCGTATAATTTCTTCTATTAAGAAAACGACATTTAAACCTAGAAGCTATGATCTTCTGCTTGTTGACTTACCTCTCAAGAGGCATTGATTAAAGTCAAGAAGCTGATATAATAAGCCGTGTAATAACATGATTACTTTGCCGTGTTATTCACAGTGAGTTTGCAGCTTAAAATGCAGCCATCCGTTCAGGGTGATCAGGTTCCCTAGGCCTATTTCTGGTCCTTTTAAGGAAGTTCTTTGGTAGGCATATTCTTTAGGGAAATAAAAACTGTACAAAGGCTAAATGTGAAAAAGTACCTGTAATTATAAATAATTCTAAGACCTTGAATTGGTTGGTGAGGTCAGTTCATTAATGTTACAGGTAAATGTCTCTGGAAAAGTGACATGATAACTGCTCCTTGAGACACAAAGCTGCAGGGCACATTTATATAATTAATTACACCACAGAAACACACACATAAACCTAGAGCAATTTGGTCAAATACACATTAAGATCACCTTTATTTGCATTCTCAGGAGAAATCTATCTCTTGACATGTTTCATCTTGGGTACAGGTAAGAGTATGTCAGCAGGTTTTATTCTGGTCTTTGAAGAACAAAAGCATGAATGTCTGGCTAAATGAATGAGCCTATAAATCTGTGTTTTATAACATATTGTACTTCCAGTCTGAACAAGACACCGATTATTAAATGAGCAATGTACAAATTGTTCAGTTAATTTATTAAAGGAGTAAGGAATCACTACATTAAGTAATAAAAATCAGACCAACTGGTTGGGGGGGAACCTAACTTAAATTTGCTTAGTGTTTTGTTCTTTTTCAGTCTCTTAGATTTTAAACTCTCTGGAGCAGGTGATTTCATCCTATTTCTTCAGAATATCTCTTCACAGTCTCAAGGAAGATAGGGAAGAGATGGGGTTGAGTAAGCAAGGAAGAAAGCCCAGCATGTGAAGGGGCTGTAAACAGCCCTGGGAGCTCATTCTACTCAAGGATAGTGAGGAGCATCGCTTAATAGTTCAGAGTGTAGGCCCTGGAGGTAGCCTGCCTGTGTTCAGATTCCTACACCATTCACTAATCATGTGACTTTGGAGAAATTACTTCACCTCTCTGCCTCAGACTCCTCATCTGTGAAGCAAGGATGATAGCAGTACCTACTTTTTGATTGTCTGCATAGTCTAAATAAGCTCTTAGACCAGGGCCTAACTCGTAGTAAGTACTGAATAAATGTTAGCCATTGTTGTTGTTTAACAATTGTTTCATTCCAGATACCCATTGACAACATGACCAATGAGATGGAGCAAAGGGTTGAACCTCATAATGATTACTTCAGTACTCAATTTCTGTTGAACTTTGCTATCCTTGGAACACACAACATTACAGTGGAATCTTCTGTGAAAGATGCCAATGGTATAGTATGGAAGACTGGTCCCAGAACTACCATATTTGTAAAATCCCTGGAAGACCCTTATTCCCAGCAAATTCGCTTACAACAGCAGCAAGCCCAGCAGCCATTACAGCAGCAGCAGCAGCGCAATGCCTACACACGGTTTTAACCATGGCATGAATGCACTGCAGACTTTCAAGAGATCAATCAAATTGCCAGAAACAGTTTGCTTTTTCATATGGAATATGTATGAAAGTTACAGTGTAGTTCATTTATTCATTGATTTTTGTAATATAATATTCTGGAAAAATTTTGTCTGAAAAATAATTCGGCTCCTGGCCAGAAGACTGTTTTGTTTTGTCATTACTGTTTTTTCTGTTGCCGAGCTTTTTCTTTTTCTTTCAAGAATAGTCACATGTTGAGATCATTGAATTGACAAATTTGACCGCTACTCTTCCAAAATACATCATTTGCCGCCTGGCTTAGACCTAGGATTCTGAGCTGTTCATTGGGAAGTTCTGACCAGTCACTACAAGGTTTATCCATGGTAGCAGAACCTGAGTCCTTCTGTAGATGGACTTGAAAGTGCTCCCTACAACATCCAGCCTTCTGGATTATGAAAGCCCACAGCCTAGCAGTATTGAAACATCCTGCTGTATTGTTTCAACCACATGTCTATCTATCTCTTCCTGTGCTAAAGCAATCTTAATTTATTATTTTCATATTTATTGAAACAAAGAGCAGCTAGCAATTTCATAGAAAATTAAAGATTAATTTGTTTTTTCTAATGTGTCTGCAACTGTGTATAATACAGACATTTCACATTATTTCCAAAAGTGAAAAAAATCACTCATTTAATATCTTTTATGTTTTAAGTTAGAAGGGGTGTATCTTTTCCTTTGGTTGGTGATTGGTTTGGCTTCTACTTGATGAGTTATGCTAGACTTGATTGTTTAGAGAGAACAGTCTCTTTATAACACAGGCTCAGTTTGTTGAGATGCTCAGGGAACAGAGTTTTCTGGTTAGCCAGAAAACCCCTTTTTTTCCCTATTTTAATAGTGGTTGAAAACCATGATAAAATAGACTTTCTTAACACAGTCTGCTAGATATAACTTAACTGCTTTTTGATTGGGGATCATTTAGGGCTTCAGGGTCACGATTTCTAAACATCAGGGATCATACAGTTGCAGATATTGATGCTATAAGTAATTTGGCCGGATGCAGCTCCTAAGGTAATGCAGGGTACTTTCCCTGGAATTTCCTTTTTAAATAAATATCTCAGTTTCTTTGCTTGTGTTTTGCCTTTTTCTCTTATATGTCAACATTAATTCAAAGGAGAATGGAGTCTGAGTTAAAAAATAAAAAGGTTTTTTTTTTTTTTTTTTTTTTCCTTGTCATGTGGCCTGAGGGACTGAGGGCCTGAGAAGTGAATCACAACTTGGGTCTCTCCAAGATTGCTTGCTTTCATGAGCACAACCCATTGTGCTGCTAATAGCCAGAACATTCTCATAAAATGTGTGTAGATCTACGGTGTCCACTGTGAATGACATCTCTTTAGATGCAGCCCAGTTGTATGCGGTTCACACAACCTGCACAGTCATCTCAGCATCTGGGAACACGTGCTTAGGAACAATTGCCAGAGCAGTGCAGAAGACGTGTGCAGAACCCCTTGTTCTTTTAGCAGGTGTGGAAACAGCTGAATCAGAAAGCCTGGGTTTCACTCTTTGTTCTGATGAATTAGCTGTGTGACCAAGCAAGTCACTTTAACTCTCTACATCTTAGGGGTTTTTTTGTCTGTTTTACAGTGACTGAATTAGACTGGTTTTCTGGATTGTGGCCTAGAGTTGTATTATCAAGTGACTGAAAGACTAAAAACAAACAAAAACATTTCTTAAACTGGGGAAGATCTTTTTTATTTGTAATTAAGCGGCTATTTTCAGGATTAAAGTTTACAATGTGGATTTCAAGCTTCTGGTGCCATTCAAGGTAGATTTCTCCAAAAAAAGAAGCAAATCTTGTAAGCCATCAATTCCCTTTGAGAACTTCCCAAATGTTACGTTCTTAAAAGATAGGTTTTTGATAGCTGTGTTTATGAACTTTTTAACTTGGTGTATTATGGGCTCCTGGCAAACTCAGAAGAGAATTTTTTTTTTTTTTTTTGAGACAGAGTCTCGCTCTGTTGCCCAGGCTGGAGTGCAGTGGTGCAATCTCAGTTCACTGCAACCTCCACCTCCCGGGTTCCAGCGATTCTTCTGCCTCAGTCTCCTGAGTAGCTGGGATTACAGGCATGTGCCACCATGCCTGGTTAATTTTTATATTTTTTAGTAGAGATGTGTTTCACCATGTTGGCCAGGATGGTCCCAAACTCCGGTGATTGCCCGTCTCAGCCTCCTAAAGTGCTGGGATTATAGGCGTGAGCCACCGTGCCTGGCCAGGAATTATTAAAATAAAAGCAAATCCAAGAAGTTCAGAGTATAACTGAACTGAACATAACTCTAAAACAGGAAAGACTTATTTTAGTATGTCCATTAGATCCAGGATTGGATCTCTGATTTAGTTTGGTAAAATATCTACTGAATTTTTGGCATCAACTGTTAAACAGTTGTTTGTGGTGGGGGGAAACTGTTTATAACTTCAACACTACACTAATGAATGAAAAGAAAAATGAGATGCAGAAAAGAAAGATGTGCATACTAATTGGGAAGTGGACATGTTCCCTAAATTTAGAAGTATCAAGGGCACTTGCTGGTTAAAGCTAGGAAGACGGGACTAGTTTTTCTCAGTGCTTTGTCACTTTGCAGTGCATTAGTGTCTCCTTATCTGCTGTTTTGCTTTCCACAGTTTCAGTTCCCAGAGGTGAAGATACCGAGAGACCACATTCACATAATTTTTATTACAGAATATTGTTATAATTGTTCTATTTTATAATCGCTTTTAATATCTTACTGTGCCTATTTTATAAATTAAACTTTGGCATAGTTGTGTATGTATAGGAAAAAAATGTAGTGTATGTAGGGTTCAGTACTATCCTTAGTCATAGACATCCACTGGGGGACATACACAGGAATGTATCTCCTACTGTCAAGGGGGACTGCTGTGTAGTCGTGACTGAGAGCACCAGCCTTTGGAGCCATACTGCCGAGGTTTCAATCTTAACTTGGTGACCTTGGACAAGCTACTTAGTCTCTCTATGCCTCAATTTCCTTATTCCTAATAGAGAAACATTAGTGTTTCATGGGGTAGGTATGAGAATTAAGTGAGTTAGTATAGAATTAATGTATGAAAACACTTAGAACATGCTGGCATATAGTAAACAGATATATAAGCATTTGCTTTTATTATTACTACTACTGTCATTATCCTCAGTATTTTTTTTTTCCACAGTGTTAGATCAGTTCTCACTGAGCATTTTATTAACTTGTCTCTACTATTAAACACATTTAAGCTGTCTTTCCTCATATGTGATTTGGGTACATTGAGTAATAAAATAATGACCTAAACAAAATAGAATTTCTGTCTACTATGCTGTAAATCATTTAATTAAAATATGTAAAGGCAAACATACAAAGAAATATATGTAAATACATTCTGCTGATTGCCTTCAATAAAGATAGCAGTAGAATGTTGACTTCAGAAATTAAATGTATTCCAGCTTAAATTAAGATCTTCAGACATAACCTTTCTAGCACAAACCAACTAAGATAGCAGGCAATTTGCAACTGGGGAATATGCCATTTCTCATGTTAAGATACTGTTCAGAGAAGAACAAATCAATTAAAACAAGATCCTCAGATTAGGGTCCTAGAGATGTCAGTTTAAATTCTATTTATAAGACTCAACATTAATCCTTAGGTAAGTCACTTGATCTTTCTGTGCCAATACCTGCCAAAAGAATACTGAGATTAAGATGACCTGGCACTTGGTATGTGGAGTATAGGCACCACTGACCATCAGAACTTTCTGTAATGATGGAGGCGTTCTAAATTTGCACTAACCACTATAGCCACTAGCCACATGTAGCTATTGAGTACTTAAAATATGGCTAGTGTGATTGAGGAATTGAATTAATTTACTTTTAATTCAGTTAAATTTAATTATAATATTTTATTTATTTATTTATTTTGAGATGGCGTTTCACTCTTGTTGCCCAGCCTGGAGTGCAGTGGTGCGATCTCAGCTCACTGCAACCTCTGCCTCCCGGGTTCAAGTGATTCTCCTGCCTCAGACTCCCAGGTAGCTGGGATTACAGGCATGCACCACCACGCCTGGCTAATTTTGTATTTTTAGTAAAAACGGGGTTTCATCATGTTGGTCAGGCTGGTCTTGGACTCTTGCCTCAGTGATCCACCCCCCTTGGCCTCCCAAAGTGCTGGAATTACAGGCATGAGCCACCATGCCCGGCCTGCTTCAGTTAAATGGCTTTGTGTGGCTACTGCCTATGGAGTTGGAAAGTGCAGGGAATAAGAAATTAAAAAATGAGAACTATTACCTTAAGACCCACATAACCCTTAAGTGGATTTCTAGATAAAGGGGCCTACATTGAAATCTTTGACTCACTAAAAGTTCCACACAAAAGAGTGTATAGATGACGAGGAGGGTATTTAGGTTCATGCATTTGCTTTGCTTCTGGTATTAAAATACTATGCTGAGGCCGGGCACGGTGGCTCACGCCTGTAATCCCAGCACTTTGGAAGGCCGAGGCAGGCGGATCACGAGATCAGGAGATCGAGACCATCCTGGCTAACACGGTGAAACCCCGTCTCTACTAAAAATACAAAAAATTAGCAGGGCATGGTGGCGGGCGCCTGTAGTCCCAGCTACTCAGGAGGCTGAGGCAGGAGAATGGCGTGAACCCGGGAGGCGGAGCTTGCAGTGAGCTGAGATCCGGCCACTGCACTCCAGCCTGGGCGACAGAGCCAGACTCCGTCTCAAAAAAGAAAAAAAAAAAAAAAACCTAAGTTGCTCAATCAAACCCTGTTTTTTGCACAATGCCTTGGACTTAGCCTTCGCCAGTCACATAGACATGAACAGTATGATGAGATGTAGTGAGAAGTCCAAAGTCTGGTGAGTTGGCTTAATTTGATTTGATTTTCTTCCTTCATCCATAATAATATATCCAAATTTTGTCTTTATGGACGGATCTGTAAACACAGGCTTACCCATCCCGCTTACAGGCAAGGCAAATGCTGCTTCTTGAAAAGCAGGGGTCCGTGGTGGGTCATGATCCTCCTTACCCAAGTCGTCCCCGGGCCTGGCTTTATCTTCACTATATTGTGGAGCCACTTCATTGAGTCTTGTACTAGATTTTAACTTTCCATGGCTTCCATGGTTTTGCCTTGTTTTTTGCGTAGAATGTGTCTGTTTGCCGTGTCACCACCCACTTTGGGGCCCTGAGCCTTCTCATCAGCACTGTTGCTCCCAGAGACGCGTCCCCATTTCCCCCTCTTCCAGAACCATTTTTTCCTTTGGGCATCATCTTTGAAATTTGCTGTTCTAAAAATATTTTGTTGTTGTTTCCAGATAATTTTTCAAGTGAAGTTAATAAAGATGGGGTAATGCCAAATGAAGTATAACAATCAGGAAAATGAGCATCTCAAATACCCAGAAAGTCAGGATGTTTTGAAGAAAATTATATGGTATGCAGAGAAGAAATACTCTCTAACTCAACTTTCTTTGGTTTTCTTGGTGATTTCATTTGAGGGTTTTGATGAATTTATCAGTGGTGATGAGTCAAAAATGTTTAAAGGATTAGGACAAATAAAAGGGAGCTAAATTACACTAAGGAATTATGAGAAGATACCAGTGTCTACCTCTCCTGTTTCCCAAGACCATGGAAGGTGAAAATAGGCTGCCTGGAGTTTCTCTCCACCCCCCACTGGAAGCAGTGGAGCTAATGATGCTTTCTATTTGTGTCATCTTGCCCTGATGGCATGAAAGTGTAGTGAGATGAGCAAAGTGATGATGAATTGTTAACACTTGCTCCTGCCTTGCTTTGCCTTCCTATCCCACCCACCAGCAAAAGTGGACGTCCTGTGATGAGGAGGGTCACAGGAGAGGCAGAAGACAGGACTACTGTGGAAATGCAAATGGAGGAGACGGACTCTCCCTGTGAGAGCACAACACGTCGCCAGGCCTGAGCTGGCCGTGGGAGAGTCAAAAGGAAACTGACAGGGAGAACCCCCAAGCAACTTGGAGTCTCACTGGACAGAATAAGGCCTATTTTTAGAAAATGTGGCGAGGGCTTTACAACAATGACAAAACACAGTGCCATTTCTGAAATTCATGATAGTGTCCCCTTGTATGTAGCAGTCAGGAGAGGATCTTAAGTAATTTAAAAACTGACCATGGCATTTTTTTCTTTTGCAACATTTAGAATGCATGTGTCCCTTCCTTCTCAGCCTCTTCTTGATGTAATTCAAACAATTGAGCACCTACTACTTGTTATCCAGAGAGGGACAAAAGAGCATTTCGAAAAAAAAAAGATATGCCCCTAAAGCGTAAAGGAAATATTTAACTTCAAGGAGATAGGAGTTTACACTTAAAAAAAAGTTAAATACTGTCTCCTAACAGAAACTGCTGCTGCCTCTGGTCAGGCTGCTAGATGATTTGAACTCCTCTGTGTCACATTTCAAGGTATTGGAGCATTAGGGAGAAATAAGTATAACCATAGAATCCCTTCAGCAACATCAGAGCTATCCTACTCAATGGTTACCATGTCCCCTGGGATGCTCAAAAGCATATTAGCCCTGGCTAGAATTGTTCTCTCTCAGAATGAGCACATCTGAAATCTCTCCTTGAGGGCCCTTGACACAGGAGAGGGCCTGAGAATCTGTCCTAAGCAGTAATTCCCCCTGCCCCCCACTCCCAAGTGGCTGACCAGGAGTAGCTGATGAAAAGAAAGCACTCCTGAGCATTGAAGGTAACTCAGCTGACATCAACAAGGCATTGCAGCTCAGTCAGCAACATTTGTCAGAGAAGGAATTTGAACACACATTTCCCGGATGTATGCCAAAGGCATGGCCAGCAAAGGCATAAAACATTTTGAGAAGGTATTCTTCGATTCATACACAAGATGTCTGTCAAACACACACAGCATAGCAGGTGTTGGGAATACAGTGGTGGCCAAGCTCCTGGGGTTCAGGGCCACACCACCCCCTCTTTCCTGAAGAGACAATGGGAGGAGGGTGGTGAGAAACGCATTCTGACCCTGACTATGCAGGGTGAGCCTGAGCTTCCTCAAGAGGCTGATCATGTTCTCCAGTGAAAGGAGAAAGGAATGGGTTTGGACAGGACACCCCAGGGCAGAGTCACTGCAGTTACCTGTGGAGCCCTTCAGAAAGGCCCACTCACCCTGTGTCTCCTTTGGTATAACCATCCTCACAACCCACTAAGTTTTTCTTATGTCCAGCCTAAACCACTCATTGCAATCTTTTAATTTTTACTTTTAAAAAATGAGAGATCTGTCACCCAGGCTGGAGTGCAATGGCACACTCATAGCTTACTGCGGCCTCAACCTGAGTTTAAGCAATCTTCCCACTTCAGCCTCTCACTGCAATCTTAAGCCTGCTTCAGTTCTCTGCGATTGGAGAAGATGGCAAAACTTTGGTCAGAGGGAAATAGCTCCTGTCAGAATTCAGTCTTCCCTGACACCAACTATTCCACACTGAAAAACTCATCTGTCCCTCCAGACCGTGCAGAAACACCCTGGCTCAGATTTGTCTAACCAAGCTCGCTCCTTCGTATTTTTCTTTGACCAGTATTGTGTACATTCAGCTGCCTGACCCTGGGGTTGGCTGAAATGTGGATAAATGGTGGCTAATGTTATCAGGTCCTGTTAATGGGAACAAACAGCTCTCTCCACTGTCCCACACCCCATATCAGCCACCTGGCTATTCTCTGTTTCTTCTCATCACATCTCTCTGAGCCTTGGCTTTGTCATCTATGAAAGGGGGCTCATAGTTACCCTGTTGAAGAGTTGTGAAGATGAAATATGATAACACACACAAAGCCTGGTGCCTGGAGGGTGCCCAACAGATGTTGGTTGCCTTCCTCCTCAGTGGTGGGTTGGCCAACCTGGCCCAGTGGCCCAGAGGCCCAGACAGCAGCGGGGACAGGAACTTCAGCCCTACAAAACGTTTCAGGTCATCTCTGCCTTAAAGAACGATGATGTTCCAGGTCTCATTTGAGGACCTAGAAGGGACTAAAATCTCTTAGACTCAAGAGGAACGTATCCTTTTCTGTAGGGAGGAGAGTATTTCCATCTCTCAGCCTTCCCTGTCAGCACAAGTCTTGATCCCTGGGAAAGTGAGAGAGGGGGCAGGAGTGCGCCAGGAAGATATGGGAGAAGTATCACCAGTGCAGTGAGCTGACCCAGACATCCTGTCATTCTTTCCGAGACTTATTTGATCAATTGCAAAATAAATGGGCTTATATCCAAAGTAAATCCATTGGACATAAGCCCCATGGTTCGATAAGCGCCTCGTACCTAACTGATCAGAACTCTTTGCCTACTGACAAGGTTTTGGAGAGTTTGCCACCCCTCAAAAATGGAGCAAGAAGCAAGGTGGCCTGCTTCATGTAAGTAAGAAGTTTAGGATGGGTGTAAGGAAGAACTTACTGAACTCTGGAAACAATTACATACTGAAAGAAGGAAGCATTCAGGTTTCATGGGTGCTTCTGAAGGGCCTTAAGATAGGAAGCCTGTTCAGTCACAGGGGTGCATTTGCCAAGAACCTTTCTGGAAGCAGAGGAATGGACTGTGTGACCTCTTGGCCCTACTTTTTCAGCAAGATCTCATGGAGGCCACAGCTGCAGACTTCCCAGCAAGAGGGCTTTGCCTGGGAGAAGAGGTGTGGCCCAGCTCCCCACCAAACACATGCCTTCGAGACTAAGGGCTCAGGCAGTGCAGCCGCAGATATAAATAAGCTTCGCGTGACTCTGTCCTTAGAGCGGATGCCTCCAGCCATTGCCCAAAATGGGATGGAGGGAACAGGAGAAGGGTGTACAGAGAAGTGGTGGGGGTGGAGTGGGGGTGGAGTTGGGGAGGGCTGGGGTTGACAGCTGAGAAGAGAATGATGGTGAAGAGGCTGTGTTTTCTCTCACCTCCTAAGTGTGTGTGTCTGCATGTTTCTGTGAGATAGGTGTTCATGCAGGGAGAGGAGCTGTCCTACTTTTGGGGAAGGGGATGCTGTTCTTCACAACATGCTTTCTTTCTGTTCCCACTGCCGTCATCCTAGTTCACAACCTCATTATGTCTTCCTGGAATATTGCTTTCATTTCCTAATTTCCTTGCTGCTAGTTTCGGTCTCCTCTGAGTGAACTTTTCTTACCATTGCTTCTCAATTCTTTCTTTCTTTTTTTTTTTTTTTAATCTAGACAGAGTTTTACTCTGTCGCCCAGGCTGGAGTGCAGTGGCATGATCACAGCTCACTGCAGCCCTGACCTCCTGGGTTCAAGGGATCACCTACCTTAGCTTCCTGGGTAGCTGGGGTTACAGGCGCGTCCTACCGTGTCCGGCTAACTTTTTGTATTTTTTTGTAGAGGCAAGGTTTCACCACGTTGCCCAGGCTAGTCTCAAACTTTTGCGCTCAAGCAATCTGCCCACCTTGGCCTCCCAAAGTGTTGGGATTACGTGTGAGCCACTACGCCAGCTGCAATTCACTCTTCTAGTTAAAAAAACCAAAACTGGGTTCCCAATACAGTGCACATTCTTCAATGTATCATTGAAGATCCTCCATAATTAGACACAGGCCTAGCAGCCAGACCTCTGTTTCCCATGGCCCTCTGTGTGTATCCCAGCCCACGGTAAAACTGGCACGCTGGGCATTCCATGAGCTCAGTTTGCACGTTCTTACCTTTGTGGCTTTGCTCATCTTTTCTCGCTATCTGAACACTCTTCCCTCCATCCCTGAAAAACCTGTTCGTCCTTCCGTGTCCTGACCTCCAGCCAGGCACAATACTCAGTATTCCTCCATAGCCCGTATCCCAATCCATCCGTGTGAAGCAGTCAAGCTGCATGGCCCTCTGGTTGGAGCCACTGTGGACAAATGGAGGCTAATGTTACCATGTCCTGCCAGGAGCAGCCCCATGCCTCCCATCAGCTCCCTGGCTATTCTCTGGCCTCCAGCCCTGGTTCTCACCCTGACTTGAAGCAGTCCTGGCTGATCTGCCTGCTGGCCATCCCTGATGTCCACCTTGGAGACTGAGGCAGAGAGGCAAGCTGTCTGAGCTCTCAGCAGTGGAGAGGCTGGAGCACGGCCTGCTAGTGTCACAGAGGCCCACTGTGGGCCTCGAGTGCAGCTGAGGCTCTAAACTGAGGGCTGAGGTAGGAGCGAGTGGGCAGTGACTAAAACTTGCAAGTAAGTTTTATTTTTTAATTTTTTTTTAAGAGTACTTATCTATCTCTTTCCTCCTAGTCATTCTCACCCTCCTCCAGCAGCAGCCTCCTCTTGGTCAGAATTTAGAATATGTTGTTGCTTTGGATGGCTGGGGTTTCCGTTTCTAACTAGGTTCTTCCCTGTCCATCCTTCCTCCCTCCTGGCCCTTCTTTTTCCTAGACTATCTACTATGTGCAAATCATCATGTATATGTGTATCAGATACAGAGTCCTGCCCCCAGGAAGCTCCCAGATGTTGTCACCTGTGTCAGGGTACTCAGTGAGTGTCCATGGTGCCAAGGTCTAGCTGAGGTGGCAAAGTGGCACTGAGGGAGACTTGAGCAGGACATACATTATTCTTGTTGACTAAGGAGGTATATGAAACCTGTAAGACCCTGTGGAAGGTGGAGTGAGCAAGAAAGACACCAGGGAAAAGAAAGACAAAGAGGCCAGGCGTGGTGGCTCACATCGATAATCTCAGCACTCTGGGAGGCCGAGGTGGGTGGATCTTTGAGGTCAGGAGTTTGAGACCAGCCTGGCCGACATGGTGAAACCCCGTCTCTACTATAAATAAAAAATTAGCTGGATGTGGTGGTACACGCCTGTAATCTCAGTTACTCGGGAGGCTGAGGCAGGAGAATTATTTGGACCCAGGAGGAGGAGGCTACCGTGAGCCAAGATCGCGCCATTGCACACTCCTGTTTGGGTGACAGAGCAAGACTCCATCTCAAAAAAAAAGGGGGGGGGCAAAGAAAGGAAGCCAGAGGTGGCCTTTGGTTTCCCATCACTGCAGTCCAGCCCGATTCCAGAGCCAGCTGTGAACCCGATTCCTAAAGCTCAAACCTGAGGCTTCTGCTCCTACGTGGGCCTTCTGTTAGGCTGCCTGCCAGCTCGCGTTTTCGCCTCACTCCCCTGCTTCCCATGTGTTTTCATCTATGGATTTTGCAACAAGCTTTGGCCCGCAGAACCTCCCTCTGGGTGGCTGGATCTGTGACAGGTAACCTTGGAAGCTTTCCAAGGCCGTGTTTTCTGCTGTAAAGATGGTAAAAGAAGGCCTGGCTGGGTTCCTGCCCAAAATTCCCTGAACTGCCTCCGCTTGTATCCTCATACTGCAGTGAGATAGTCATCTTTGTGCTTTTTTTTTCAGGAAAGATACGTGACCTTTCCCTCCTCAGAGGCACCCACAAGTCCCTGAGGAGAAATGAAAGGTTAAAGCAACAAGGGAAAGATAAAAACAATGTTCAGCCTTTTCAACATCCAAAATAAAATATTGAGCATAGAAAGAGAGATTTTTGCTGTAGCAATAGACAAGAGAAAGAACAGTGGGATGACCATGGCCACTTGGGACATGCTGACTTTCTCATTGCTCCCTGAACCCCATTACATCGCACGTCTCTAGGTCTTTGTCCGTGCTTGACTCTCAGCATGCAATGCACTTCTCCCCCAACTCTGCCCAGCAAGCTCCAGCCCATCTCCTACGATTTACCCAAGTCAAAAGTCCTCCTCTCCAGGAAGCAGGAAGAACACCGTGAAGGCCCCGGGGCTGAATACTACTAGCCTTCTGTTCTACTCTCTAGTAAAGCACCCGGCTTCTGATAACTTTATAACGTTCTGCTTACATATCTGTCTCCTCTTCTAGACTGTAAATACCCAAAGGGAGGGATTGGGAGTTCATCTTTGCCTTCCTGGTGCTCAACATGGTGGCTGGCACATGGTAGGCAATCAAGAAAGTTTATTTAACTGTAAATTTGGTTTCAAATTACCTAGCCTTTGTGCAGTTTCTGGTCTGAGCCTTGCCACTGAGAACTGGCTGTAAACACAAGAGCTATTGCTTAACCAGTTCCTGGGTGTGGCTAGAAATGGCAGAGCCTAGTTCTCAGTCCTCAACTCAATAGCGGATGCCCCCTAAGCCATACCGCAAAGGATCCAGCATTCCCTGCTATGCCCTGAAGCAGTCTTATAATTCTGCAATCACTGCTAGATAAGCAATGTAGCCCGGGCCCTGAAGCTTGGCTCCTTTGTGACCAAGGTGAAGCCTCATCATCCCTGTCTCTGGGCTTCATGTTCTCCATCTGTCGTGAGGTTGTAGGTCCTAATTAGAAAGCTCTTAGAGATTCCTGGAAGGACTGTTATTGTGCTGCAGCACAAAGAATATTATGTCAGGGTGCTATAAGAGCACAGCAAATAATGTGAACGAGGAAATAATAAGGGCACTTATTCCCAGAAGCATATTGATTTAAACCACAAAAGCTCCTTGGAACAGGGCTCAAGAATTATAAAAGCCTGAGCAATCAGCAACCCCTGTGGGAGGGGAGCCCATGCCAGGCAATTGCTGGAGAGTTCATTTGGCTGGTCTTGGCAGGCCAGTTTTGTCCCTCAGGTGTTCTCACTTTGGTGAAATTTCCCTGTTGTAATGAGCCCAGCCTACCTGCTGGGTTCTAGGGAGAAAAGACCATTACTTCCACATCCTTTGCATAAGAAGCAAAGAACCGGCCTTAGCACACAAGTCAATTCAATTCTCATTCTCCGTGTGATGAAAACAGATCTCCAGATAACGGAAGCTGCATCATCACTTTTGTTTCTAAAATTGGCATAGCAGGTCACACCCTGACCCAGCCATTGCTATCTCTGGACAACAACTTGGGAAAACCAGTTACTCTGTGAATATGAAAAATAAAAAGTCACCCTAACAAATGCATCATCCTGGAGTAGAAAAGCATGTTTAAACCTGCTTCCAACAGCAGAAAGGGCAGAGCTTGTAAGAAAAAAAGAATGATGGCACTAATTGGACAAAAATTTTAATTTAAAACTTGAAATGGGGGAGCACTGACCCCATTTCTCTGGAGTTTGCACATCCCAGGGGAAAGAAATAAAACTTTAAATGGCAAAAAGTATCATAAGCCAAACTCTAAGATAGAATAAGTTATAGGGAATATACTTGCAGCATTCATAATAGATATCAGAGTAATATCCTTAATATAGAAAGGCATTTACAAATCATTAAGAAAAAGATCAGCAACTAGCACGGAAAATTGACAGAGAACACAGAGAATCCACAAAAGAAAAAATAAAAATAAAAATGACCAATGAACAGCTAAAAAAAAAATGTAATAATGTAGCTATGTGTAGTGGGCCTGCCTGTAGTCCCAGCTACTTGGGAGGCTGAGATGGGAGGAATAGCTTAAGCCCAGGAGTTCAAAGCTGTAATGCACAAGATCACCTGTGAATAACCACTGCACTCCAGCCTGGGCAACATAGCACAACCTCATCTAAAAAAAAAAAAAATAATAGTGAAATAATTAAAATATAATAATGCAAATTTAAGCAATGAATTTTTTTTTTACCTATTAGATTGGCCAATTTTTTTTTTTTTAGTGGTAAGTGGTGAGTTCATGTATGACATTGAGCTAGTGGTAAGTGGTGAGTTCATGT
>NW_012110920.1:8955535-8964036 GCF_000951035.1 Colobus angolensis palliatus | reverse complement strand
AAAAAAATGTAATAATGTAGCTATGTGTAGTGGGCCTGCCTGTAGTCCCAGCTACTTGGGAGGCTGAGATGGGAGGAATAGCTTAAGCCCAGGAGCCTGGGAGGCAGAGCTTGCAGTGAGCCAAGATTGTTCCACTACACTCCAGCCTGGGCAACAGAGTGAGACTCTGTCTAAAAAAAAAAAAAAAAGTAATAGTGAAATACATATAATTTAAAAATGCAAATTTAAGCAATGAATTTAATTTTTACCTATTAGATTGGCCAATTTTTTTTTTTTTAGTGGTAAGTGGTGAGTTCATGTATGACATTGAGCTAGTGGTAAGTGGTGAGTTCATGTTCTAAAGCGAACAATAACTATATTCTATGACCCTGAAATTCCATTCCTAGTTTCTCCTAAAGAAACCTTTGCACCTGGGCATAAAAAGACACATAGGAGAATGCTGAGAACACCCCTGTTTATAAGAACAAATGCTGGAAGAAACCCAAATATCCATCAATAGATACATAGATATATAAATTATATATTTGTGTAATAGAACACTATACAGTGGTAAAAATGAGTGAATTGTAGCTACATGTAGCAAGAGGCATGAACATAAAGTTGAGTGTGAGAAATCAGTCACCCTAATTCCATTTACATAAATTGTATGGTGTTAGAAGTCAGAATAGTTGTTCCTTTCAGAGAAAGACAGTAACTTGGAGGGAGTCAAAAGGGTTTCTGGGGTGCTAGTAATGTTTTGTGTCTTGATCTAGGCATGTGCTCACTCAGAAAATGCACCAAGCTGAACACTTATGACACTTGCACTTCTCTAAAAAAAAAAAATTAAACAAAAGAAAATAATCAAAATATATACTTCAATTATTTTTAATAGGTCTGCAGTATAAAAAAAAATCACCTCAATTGCTTACTTCCCAGATATATTACAGGCATAGAAAAATCAAGTAAGAATACATTTTCTTATTATTAACATTCCAAAACATGAGAGGAAGCCCCTCAAAATGCAAGGCTCCCTTCATTGTACACAATATTTAGTGTAGCACACAGGCAAATACAGGTTTACAGCTTTCTAAGAAATGTGTCTGGTAGCATCTCCCTCTCCTTTGTCCAGCACTTTCTGAGCTGCCAGCAGGGAAGGCATTTGAGTGTGTGATATACTTCATTTACAAAATTTTTAAAGCAAGTTATAAAAGAATACGTAAGTACAATTTAATTTATATAAAGGAAAAATATACAGAACTAAGGCACATATTGTTAAAGGATACAAGCATATGTGGTAAAACTAACTAAAAGCAAGGAACTGGTAGAGACACAGTTTAGGAAAGTGGATTCTTCTGAGGAGGAGGAGGAAAAGGAGGAGTGCAGGGATGGGGTCAGAGCGGGCACAGGGGGGCTTCGAGGAGACTGGTGATATTCTAGCTCTTAAGCTAGATGGTGGGTTCACAGATATTTGAGTATTCTTTATGTCCTTCACATTAGAAATATTATTTGTATGTGTTTAATATTTAATAAAAACAAATTTAAAATTATTTTAAATAGACTTTTATACCATTCCTGTTGGGGGTGGGGTGGAGTATAAATTGGTAGAGTTTTTCTAGATGAAAGAGTGGCTATGAGTGAAAAATCATGTAAAGATTATACTTCTAAGAAATTTTCCTGAAACAGTGATCAGACAAGAAAGCAGAGGTATTATAAAAATATATTTATCAAATGTAGTTTATTAAGACAAAAATTCGAAACAAGCTAAAGTCTTAAAATAGAAATTGACCAAATTATACTAAGTCCATAAAATAGAAAAGTATGTAATATTAAGATTGATGATGATGATGTACATCTGTTGACTGTCATTGAACTATATTCACGATATATTTTTTAGAAAAATAAAGTTTCAGAACATTATGGTTATGGTATGATCTAATTATTTTTAACACAATATATTTTCATGTAAAGGTACATAAGTAAGAAGGTCTATAGAAATATTAATAAGGTGGTTCTTTCTAAATGGTACATGTATTACTCACAGTCAAGAAAATAGGCCGAGTGCTGTGGTTCGTGCCTGTAATCTCAGCATTTTGGGAGGCCAAGGAAGGGAGATCTCTTGAGCCTAGGAGTACGAGACCAGCTTGAGCAGTATATTGAGACCCCGTCTCTACAAAAAAAAAAAGAAAGAAAGAAAAGAAAAACTAGCCAGATGTGGTGGTGCACTCCTGTAATCCCAGTTCCTCAGGAAACTGAGGCAGGAGGATTGCATGAACCCAGGAGATCAAGGCTGCAGTGAACCAAGATTGCACCACTGCACCCCAGCCTGGGTAAAAGAGCAAGACCTTGTCTCAAAAAAAAAAAAAAAGAAAATAATCAAAAGATATATTTTAATTATTTTTAATAGGTCTGCAGTATAAGAAAATCACCTCAATTGCTTACTTTCCAAGATATATTACAGGCATAGAAAAATAATGTAAGAATACATTTTCTTATCATTAACATTCTGAAACATGAGAGGAAGCCCCTCAAAGTGCAAGGCCCCCTTCATTGTACACAGTATTTAGTGCAGCACACAGGCAAATACAGGTTTACACATTTCTAAGAAATGTGTCTGGTATCATCTCCCTCGCCTTTGTCCAGCACTTTCTGAGTTGCCAGCAGGGAAGGCATTTGAATGTCCACGGCCTTCAGCTTCATCCACAGCCGCATCTCAGTCAGCACCCCACAGCTGCCTTCTGGGGTGATACAGCCGAGAGGGCGGGACAGGAGAGTGTGGCCTGGGGACACTTGGCACTGGAGTAACGGCCCTGATTGCTCTGAGCAAAAGACTGCTGCTCTTGACTCAGAACCTCTCCCCATCTCACCAAAACCATCAGCCACACCTCTGGAATGTTTTTAGGTGACAAATTTGGTGATCAGTAAGCCACTATAAAAAGCCCTTTCCAGTCGGTTGCGGTGGCTCATGCCCGTAATCCCAGCCCTTTGGGAGGCCGAGGCGGGTGGATCACTTGAGGTCAGAGTTTGAGACCAGCCTGGCCAACATGGCAGATCCCCATTTCTACTAAAAATACAAAAAATTAGCTGGGCGTGGTGGCGTGAGCCTGTAATCCCAGCTACTTAGGAGGCTGAGGCAGGAGAATCGCTTGAACCTGGGAGGTGGAGGTTGCAGTGAGCTGAGATCACGCTACTGCACTCCAGCCTGGGTGACAGAGTGAGACTATGTCTCAAAAATAAGATAAAACAAAATATAAATAAATAGCCCTTCCAACAAGGAGCTACTCAGCCTTAAACAGTGGCCAAAGGACTCCTTAGGGTTGCTCTGTTGTTCCCCCAAGCTCACCATCTTGGGGACCATCTTGGTGACCCGTTTCTGACCGCTGCTGGTTCGTGGCTCTTCCCTCAGCCAAGTCTTTCTTTGGTTCTAAAGCTTAGAAAAGCAGCTGGGCTCTGGTGAGAGTCTGCTGGGTGATGTGTCCAGAATGGCAGTGCCCAGTTGCCCTCTGTGCACTATCCTAACTGCAAAGTAAGACATAAATCGCGGTGTCTGCGGTGGGGCCCCAGACAGCACACAGCCCGGGAGTTGGGGCCACGAAGTGGTGAAGGAGGCTGAGGGCAGAGAAAGGGTGCTAAAGAGAGGCAAGGGACAGAGCTTGGAACAAGGAAGAAAAGGAAATGTGCCACAAGAATTTCCCTCTCATCTATGTTTTCCCCCTTTGTAAAAAAGCACGGGCACTTACCTAATGGCTGCCTGTTTCCTAAATAATATCTGGATAGAAAGAAGGATAAATGAGTAAATCTGAGTGTAGTTTTAATATTGTTTACCCTAGAAACATGCAAATTCATTATTTTTGTCCTAGTCAACCAAACTTAATTCAGCTACTTCAGTGTCCATCAAGTGCCTGTGAAGGTGAGGGGTGGGCTAGGCCAGTGAGATGCACAAAGGTGAATAAGACACATTCTTGTCCTCCATGGGTTTCTAGAAATGTTGGAAATATTCAGTAAAATACCAGCCGTGGGCTGGGTGGGGTGGCTCACTCCTGTAATCCCAGCACTTTGGGAGGCCGAGGCAGGCGGATCACAAGGTCAGGAGGTTGAGACCATCCTGGTTAACAAGGTGAAACCCCATCTCTACTAAAAATACAAAAAATGAGCCAGGCGTGGTGGTGGGCGCCTGTAGTCCCAGCTACTCGGGAGGCTGAGGCAGGAGAATGGTGTGAACCTGGGAGGCGGAGCTTGCAGTGAGCTGAGATTGCACCACTGCACTCCAGCCTGGGCGACAGTGTGAGACTCTGTCTCAAAAAAACAAACAAACAAAAAAAAAAACGAGCGTGATGATACCACAGAAGTGCAGAGAGAAACAGAGAAAAAGTAACTCACTTCAAAATTTCATATCTTTATTTATGAGGACTAGCAAGCTTTCTAATTCCATCTGTGTGTACGTGTGTGTGTGTGTATGTGTGTGTGTGTTTTACTAGAGTCGATTATTTCCATGTTGTGTTTTCCTGTGTTGTACTGGCCCAGAATGGGCAACTGCTGTGGCTGACCTTGGGTGTGCAGTGGCAGTGGTGGTGGGCTTCCCTCCAGGAGGCTGCCATAATGGGTCGGCCTCCCCAGACAGCCCCCTTTCTTTGTGCCTCTGTGTCCAAAATTCCAAATTCCTGGGAGAGGAATCTGGGCAGGTCATAGCATAAAAATGGCCACCTGGAACTATCTAGGGGTGTGTGCATCAGAAGGGCGGGGGAGGTTGTACTGGCCCCAGAGAAGAACAGCTGAGCGGATAACCCACTGCAATTCTGAAGTATGCACTATCGTTTCTTGTAAGCGTATCTTTACGTCACTAACGTGTGACAGGCAGAAGGCATGGAGGTGCTCAATGATTGCCCTCATGTTTTACATTGTGTGGCAGATCCATTTGTTTTATCTCTTTCTGCAGTAAAAAGCATCGTGTGATGACTTCCTGTTAAGTGACAGTATGCCTGACTGCCGAGTCACCTTTTCAGATAAGGTGTGTTCCCCTTTTATTAGGTGCTATAAGGAGCAGTATTCAGATGCTCAGTCGTTTACCTGGCAACCACTTACTGGGTAGCAACTATATGCCTGATATGTGATTACTTTTCTTGAGGAACCCACTGTCTAAGGTGCTTGAGGAACTCACAGTCTAAGGTGGGAGTCTGTGATACATACAGCAGCAAAGTGACATGAACCATTAAAAATTAAAATTCGTCTTCTCTTTCAACTACTTGCCTACATTAGAGATGAAATGCAAGGAATACCTACTTCCAAACAGACAAGCACAAGCCTTCTTAATTGGGACGAAGCACAGCTGGCCGCTGCAGCAACAGGCACGGTAACAAATATTCATTGCAAGTGTGCAGAGCCCTCATTACACTTTTGGAGGTGTCACAGAGAAAGAAGAGATCTATTTCCTACCCTTGGGAGGGAGTGGAAAGTCTCATGGAAGAGACAGGCATATGTGCAGATGACCCCAGAATTTCCACCTAGGAGGGACACAGGGGCTTCATTTACTTGGGAAGGGGCAGGCTTGGGAACCTGGATTGTTGTCTTTTCGCAGGACTTTACCTGAACTGAGAAAACGCCAGGTGCTCATGACAAAGAAGGAAGTGTGCGTGTGTTGGGGGGCATGGGATGCTGATGGAGATTAAGAGGGGGTGGCTAAGGCCTCCAACCCTGCTCTTGAAAGCAGCACTAGCCACAGGTAAAACTACATCATATATATATGAAAGAAACATTGAAACATGCACACGGGAGTCAGGGACCCTGGCCTCAGGTGGCAGTTTGCCGCTGACTGGAGCAGGTCATTTTTCTCTCTGGGCTGCAGTTGGGGCTCCTCTGGGATGCCCCTGTGCTTCAGGAGGCTCCAAAGACAGATGTGAGACAAGTGTGATATGCCGCAGAACCAAATAAACCTTGTCAAGCCAACCTCAGGTAAGGGCTGCTGCTCATTCAGCTTGCCTGGTCAGGACACGTGGCCTTGATTTCCACGGCCTGGTAGAATCCACCCAGCCCAAATGAACAGAAGAGTTACACAACTGAGGAATGTATGTAGACAACAAAAGAAGGAGGTAAAAATCACTCAATCTGCAGGACTAAAAGATAATTGCATTGCTTAATCATAAATTTACCCAGTTAACTACTGATACACGATCTGATGTGATATATGATTTGATATGTGCTCTCAATTCCCTTCTTAGTAAGAAACCTTAAAAGACTTTTCTTTGAGATAAGATCTCGCTCTGTCGCCCAGGCTAGAATGAGGTGGCACAATCATGGCTCAATGCATCCCTGACGTCCTGGGCTTGAGCAGTACTCCCACCTCAGCCTGCTGAGCAACTGAGAATAACAGGGGGACACCACCACGTTCAGCTCATTTTTTTTTTTTTTTTTTTTGTAGAGACAGGGTCTCACTATGTTGTCCGGGCTGGTCTCAAGCTCCTGGGCTCAAGCGATCCTCCTGCTTTGGCTGGGATTACAGGCAATCCTCCAAAAGTGCTGGGATTACAGGCATGCACCACTGTGCCTGACAAGACTCGAGCATGACTGAGAGATGGGTGTGGAGTGTAGGGTTGTATGTGGAAAGAGAAGAGAGGTCAGGGTCACTCCAAAGTGTCTGGCATCCCAAATCTGACAATTACCAATTGTGCGACTCAAGGGATACTACTTGGGGACCTCAGTTTCCTCATTTGTAAATTGGAGCTAGCCTCCTTGGTGGTTGTGAGAACTAAATGTTAACATAGATATAAATTGTGTAGCACATACTAGGTGCCTAAGAACAGTAGCTACCTGCTTCATTCTTGTTTCCAATACATTATTCTTTTTTTTTTTTTTTTTTTTTTTTGCGAGGGCATCTCGTTCTGCTGCCAGGCTAGAGTGCAGTGGTGTGATCTCGGCTCACTGCAACCTCTGACTCCCTGGTTCAAGTGACTGTCCTGCCCCAGCCTCCCAAGTAGCTGGGATTACAGGCGCATACCACCACGCCCAGCTAATTTTTGTATTTTTAGTAGAGATGGTGTTTCACCATGTTGGCCAGGCTGGTCTTGAACTCCTGACCTCGTGATCCGCCCACATTGGCCTCCCCAGAGTGCTGGGATTACAGGTGTGAGCTACTGCATCTGGCCTATTCTTCCTCTCATATGTCCCAAGTCCTCCCAGTCCTCACTTGGCTATACTCTGCTACTCATATCCCATGTCAACCTGGGTAACAATGTCCTTTTAAGATTTAGGGTGTCTAATTCTACATGAAGAAAATTCTGTGTTAGACACTTGTCCCAACTCTTGGAAAGAGGCCTGAGTCACCATACCCAGCATCTGCCTGCAGAGAGAAGACAATACGGTATAGCCACAGGGTCCCAGCTAAATGGGTCAAGTGAAGCCAGAGGGGTTGGATGGAGACAAACAACAGCCAGCTTCCTTAATTAGGGATAACCTGTAAGGTTGCTTCCAAGTCTAAGATACAATGATTTTGATTTTTTTTCTCTCTGTTTATTTCATTGATCCAGATAGACTAGGAAAAGTCTAGAGAGGTCAGCTGACTCACATTGAGCAATGGCTGGGCTGGGATCAGAAGCTCTGGCCTTTGAGCCATCATCACAGAGCTGGAAGAGATCTTGAGCTCATCAAAAACAGAGCCAGCTCCCGGGGGAATTTCAAATCCATGCATGCTACCAAAAAATAAAAAATTAATTAATTAATTAAATAAATAAAATAACAAACCACCACGTTCATTTTGAAAGTATTCCTGGATAATTTCCAACTCAAATAGTTTTACTACGTAAATTCCTTTGATAAAATATTTATTTGGCATCTATTCCACGCAACAAACACACAGCACACACTGAGTTATCTTTGAGGGTATTTGTTTTCTTCCCTAGTGACATTTTCTAATTGGAAATAATGAGTGGGAAGCTCTAGGCAGGGCATCTCGGCATTTGCCTTTGCTGGGTGCCAGCCTGTGTTCAATCTTCAGGCTGCCTGCCAGACACAGACTTGTGATTGGAAATGGAGCGCAGGAAATAGTGCAAAAGGAAACCACGCAGAGGTCAGAGAGAAGAGGGCTTGAGACTGTAAATAGCATAGTGGTTAAGAGGAGCAGCAGCTGCATCAGACCTTCCCACTGATGCAGGCAGAGGATAAGGAAAGATGGAGATGTGGTGATTGGAGAGGAGGGGCGGATGGAGAGATGGAGGGGGTGTGGGCAGGAAGCAAAGAACAGAAGCGGGAAGCTTTGGCCAGCACGGTGGCTCACGTTTGTAATCCCAACACTTTGGGAGGCCAAGGTGGTAGATCACCTGAGGTCAGGAATTCAAGACCATGCATGCATGGTGAAACCCCTTCACCACTAAAAATACAAAAAAGCTTACGGGGCCTGTAATCCTAACTACTGGTGAGGCAAGAAAACCGCTTGAACCCAGGAGGTGGAGGTTGCTGAGGTGGAGGTTGTAGTGAGCCGAGATCGTGCCATTGTACTCCAGCCTGGGTGACAGAGTGAGACTATGTCTCAAAAA
>NW_012110920.1:8942549-8954550 GCF_000951035.1 Colobus angolensis palliatus | reverse complement strand
TCTCTCTCTCTCTCTCTCTCTGTCTCTTTGGATTGATCCTTGGATGAATTCCTAGACCAATCACTGTGGCCAGATGAGTAGGTTGTTATTATGGTTGAGTCAGGGTCACATGCCCACCCCTGTGGCCCAAGAGGAGGAGGCCAGGGTCCTTTGAGCAGCACCCTCCTCACAACCACGTGGAAGAAGAAAGGAGCAGTTTCCCCCACGGAAGGAAGTTCTGTCCCCTGAAGAGCAGAACAAGTGCTGAGCAGACACAAGTCACAGCTGTCCACGCTGGTATCCCAGGGACTGAATGAAATGTTCCTTAAATTCATTGTTCTCATTCTTACCCATTTTCTTTAATGTTATGCCCATTGCAGCAAGTTTCTGAGAACACTCAACTGACAGTTTGAAGAGAGCTGCCACAAAGAAGGAAATACTTTCTAAAGGGTGATGCTTAGTGATCACAATCATCTTAGAGACCTAGAGAGATTGAGCGACTTGCTCGAGGCCACTCAATTATTAAAAAGGAGAACTAGGGCTCTCACAGAATATCCCCATGGAATAAATTAATAGTCTGGTTTATACAGCACTCTGGAGACTTGAGCAACTATGAATCCATCATCCAAGGCCTGATCAGATTGTTTTCCTGGACGATAAAGAGCAGACCAGGGCCAGAGTGATTACTCAGACATTGAAGAATAAAAGACATTACTTGGAATCTGACTTCAGCATGCAACCAGGCAGAGATGATCCATGAAGAGTGTGTGTGTGTGTGTGTGTGAAATCTTCAGTGTGTGTTTAGATTGCTAGGTAAGAAAAGTAATATAATTGAAGTCACATACATCTTTTCCAGGAAGAAAAAGGTACTTGAGATTAGGGTTTCAAGCACCTTGAAAAAGATAGGCAATTTAATTGTTCTCTAAGTTGGCCCTTAGTTATCCACTCTAAAGACAGCTTAAAACATGTCTGTGTCTTTAGCTCACAATTTATTTCTCTTCTCCTGTTTGTCTTTTGTACTTTGTCAGTGGTTTCCACATTTGGATGTGCATCAAAATCACTGGTGGAACTTAAACAAAAGCATCCAGTCACCAGCCTGCCCCTAACCCCTACACTCACATTTCAGGCTCCATGGAAGATTCCAGTACATAGGCGGGGCAGAAAACATCTCCTCATGCTGCAAAATGCTCTCCAGCATGCAGAGAGACTTTGTGTGCTTTATCTTGCCTGATACCCTACAACTGTGGGGGCAAGGTCAGACTGGGAAAATAAGGAGACAACAGTTAAATGGCATTCCTAAGGTCAGGCAACTTTTAAGTAGTAGAATTAGGAGGACTAGAACCTAGATTTTGCTCCTAATCCAATCAATAAGGATGACCAGGTCTTGGTCTTGACCAACTGTGGAGGAGTAGCAGGCAAAAGAGGCATAACTAATAAGCATAGGTCTACGTTTGCAAATAATCAATCAAAGTCATACTCTTAAGTAGCATCTAGAAATGAGCACCTTCTACAGGCAGTACCCTTCCTAAAATGTCCCATCTGTGTACTCTTTTCCTGTAGAAGGTGTCTTCCTTTCTCGTTCTGGTAATGACCTTGGGAAAGTTGCTTGGCCTCACTGTTCCTTGGTTTCCTCATCTATACAATGAGATTGTAGGACTTGGTTCCTTTCTGCTCTTGTGCTAGATAGTTACATCGGTTCAGTGATAAGCCCTTGGAGGTCATGGGATTGCAAAGGGCTAAAAGAGAGCCCTCTGCATTCTAAATGTTTGTTGATGCTTTGTCCAGTGGACAACCTTTCAGGTTGCAATGTGGCATAAGAAAAAGCTTAAAATGAGGCTGGGTGTGGTGGCTTACACCTGTAATGCCAGCACTTTGGGAGGTCAAGGTGGGTGGATCAAGAGGTCAAGAGATCAAGACCATTCTGGCCAGCATGGTGAAACCTCATCTCTACTAAAAATACAAAATTTAGCTGTGTGTGGTGACATGTACCTGTAGTCCCAGCTACTTAGGAGGCTGAGGCAGGAGAATTGCTTGAACCTGGGAGGCAGAGGTTGCAGTGAGCCAAGATCACACCACTGCACTCCAGCCTGGGTGACAGAGTGTGTCTGTCACGAAAAAAGAAAAAGCTTAAAATGTGATAATCCCTGGAAAAGGTGTATTATTACTCAGGCTCATTCAAGTAAAAAATGAAAATGATTGACAGCAAAGGGAGGGGGAAGTGTGCAGAAAATAAAGTAGGAAGGCTGCAGATCTGTGAAGGGGAATGGGGAGATGGGGCTGAAGAACACCCTCAGGGGCTGGAGTTGACCAAAAGAAGGGTGGCAGCAGCAATGTCTGATTAATTTCAGTTTTGCCTGAGGTGGGTTGGCCCTACATGGATTATTGGATGAAAATTGGACTCTGAGCCCTTACTTCTGCCCCAGGCCATCTGGAAGGTCTTGAGACCCTTTTCCCCAAATTTTCTACTACCCAGAGCCCCATAGGCTGAAATAGACACTAGTGTCCTAAATGGATGAAACATTGATGTTGGCCCTTGCCCATGCTGGCTGCAAGAGCTGGAAGGAGGAACCTGGAAGCTAAGAAGGGAATAGAAAGACGGGCACAGACTCATAAGAGTAGTGTCAGGAAGATTAAAGTCACTACAGAGAGGGGCCTTGCAAACCGCAGCCAGGGCAATAAAGAGGCCTATTAGGTGAAGTTCAGGACAAGAAGATGGACTGGTCCCATAGCTTGGGAAACAGCACAGTGATAACAAATCGCAAAGAGACAGAGGAGCCATTCAGCTCCTAAGTGCTTGTTCTTTTCCACTATTGAGACACAGGCAAGTCTCTGAATACCCAGCTGAGCTCAGGGCCTGGCACATAGTAGGGATACAATAAGTTTGCTCAATGAATGAAGAATGAATGGGAGGAGGCTGAAGAGAAGAAGGCTCTTCAAGCTCAACAACAAGCCCAAGATGGCTGAAAAGGTCCTAAGAGGCATCTTTGCTGTCAGTTCAATCCAAGTCACAAGTAAAAGGTCATTGTGCCAACAGCCATTGTGGTAGTGGGTTCCCTAGGAAACTACTGAGATGGAGGTTGTGTGCAGGAAGCTTATTGAGGAGTGCCCTTAGGACCCACACCTATGGGGGAGTGAAGAGAGTGGAAAGGCAGAGGGATGGGTTGAACTGTGGTGTAGATGCAACAGAGGTCTCAGGCCAAATCCATGGGACGACTCTTCACAGTTGGCCCACCTTGAGACAAGGGTCTGGGGGATTCCTCATCAACCAGTCAATGGACACAGGCTTCACCCCTAGAGGAAACATGAACTTGGACCACCTGAGAACTGTCAGCAGCCAGCCAACATTGCCAACAGTTGAGGGAATGAGTGACTGGATCTTGAAGAAGGGATGTATGGGCTCACCACAGCACCATGGCGTCCACTGCGATAATTAATCCAACCTCCTCATTTGACAGATAAAAAATGTCCAGAGATGAAATCATATAGCTAGTGAAGAGCAGAGCCAGGACATTTCTCAAATGGTCACCAGAGGATTCTCTTAGTGCCCTTGGAATTTGGTACAGGATTCGATAAATCCATCAATATGGATAAGAAGGAGAAATGGTGATTAGATCAATGGCTCTCAAACCTAGCTGTCATCAGAATCTCACGGAGGGATGTTAGAATATGGATTCTGGGGCTCCATTTTCAGCAATGCTATTACTGGGGAGTCTGGAGAAAGGCCTGTGAGTCTGTACTTTTTTATAAGTACCAGGTTATTCTTATGTGGCCTGTCTCTCACCCTGCACTTGGGAACAAGGGACTAAGATCATAGAACACTGGTCAGATATTAGATTTTTAAACAACCTACACTTGCAGACTATTGCTCAATGATGTTGCTCTGGAATATCTCAGGTGGGTGCACAGAGGCTCGTTTCTGAGTTCTGTCTTATTCAAAAACTTTAACCCTAAAACAAGGCGAGTTGCAGTGGCTCATGCCTGTAATCCTAGCTACTTGGGAGGCTGAGGCAGGAGGATCGCTTGAACCTGGGAGGTGGAGGTTGCAGTGAGCTGAGATCGCACCATTGTACTCCAACCTGGGCAACAAGAGTGAAATTCCGTCTCAAAAAAAAAAAAAAGAAAAAGAAAAATTACCAACACTCAAAGACATTAATAGACTTTAAAACCACTGAAGATAATCCCCAGACTAGAAGAGATTACTAGTACTTTGGATGCTTAAATCAATATTTCAACAGATTTCAACATGTACTTTGAAATATCATATTGTAGGTTGATGTTTCCTGACATTAAAGTTGTTCGTGATGTCTTAAATGAGAGGAAGCAGCAGAGAGGCAGTGGGATACGATAGTTTAGAGCACAAATGTTTTAGAACATGGATCCTAATGGACTGCCCAGGTTCAAATCCCAGCCCCATTGCTTGCTCACTCGCACCTCACATTCCTCATCTGTAAAGTAGGGATAATAATATATAATCATATTACTTACTGCATCAGGTTAATGTAAGCATTATGTAAGTTAATAGGTATTTAAAAACTATAACTGCCCAGCACATAGTAAGCACGATGTAATACTATTTTTCTGTGTAGTTGTTTCGGTTATCAATTGCTGTTTTAGCAAACTAACCCAAAATGTAGTGGCTTAAAATGACAATTTACTACTTCCCATGATCCTGTGGATTGTTCTGTATCACTTGGTACTAACGGGGGCTCTGGGGCAGCTCACATTTGGTACTGGGACCATCTGGAGCTCTACTGGCTTTCTCAGCCACAGGATTCTGTTCTTCTCCATGTGCGCCTCTTCACGTGGCTAGTGAGTCCTCTTCACATGGTGGCTGGGCTCCGAGAGATGAAGGCAGAAGTAGAGGTCTCTCAAGATCCAGGCTTGGAAGCTGCCCAGTGTTACTTCCACTACAGTCTATTGGCACAGACTAGGCTCAGGCCCAGCCTGGATACACCACAAGTGGAAACAGACCCCACCGTCAGTGAGGGGAGTGGCAAAGAATTAGGGGTCATTTTTAATTTACCACAGATGTTTAATCAGACTTGTGTGTGTGTGTTCATGTGTACGTGTGAGTGTGTGTGTGTGTGTATGTGAGAGAGAGAGAGAGAGAGAATGCATGTATGCATAGAAAATGCCTGCAAAAATATATGCCAAAATGTGAACAATACTTACCTTGAAGAGGTAAGGTTACAATATGGTTGTCACTCTCTTCTTTATCTTTGCATGTTTTGCTTTTTCTCCCCATGAATTTTCCATGATTAAAAAAATCATGATTTTAAAAGTTAATATGAACCAAAATTGAGATCGTTCTACCAAAAATAAAATAAAAAGCTAGCTTGAATTTACACAGCATTACTAAAACCACAGTAGCTAGCTGTAGAACAAAGAAGGTCCTACTCCAGCCCCCACATCCCCATCAGAACCCGCTGGAGTGTGTGTGCAGTACTAAATTCTTAGCTCTAAGATTCACAAAGGGAAACATAACATGTCCAGCTGTGAGAGGAGAGACAAAGGTCTGTAAACTGTGTCTTATGGAGAAGGACTTAAGGACAACTAGGAGGAAGAGGAGACTTAGAGGCGACATGGTATCATGAACACGCCCTCACTCGGTGTGGGGGAACAGCTGCCATGGGGAAGAGGCAGTAGTTCTGGTCCTACAGAATTAGGAACATTGAATGGCAGTGACACAGAGGCAGAGTTAATATTTTTCATATGAAGAACGCTTTATTTTGTAAGAGAGCAGGCTGGTCACGGTGGCTCATGCCCGTAATCCCAGCACTTTGGGAGGCCAAGACGGGTGGATCTTCTGAGGTCAGGAGTTTGAGACCAGCCTGCCCAACATGGTGAAATCCCATCTCTACTAAAAATACAAAATTAGCCGGTTGTGGTGGCAGGCCCCTGTAATCCCAGCTACTTGGAAGGCTGAGGCAGGAGAACTGCTTGACCCAGGAGGCAGAGGTTGCAATGAGTTGAGATGGTGGTACTGCACTCTAGCCTGGCCAACAAGAGTGAAACTCGGTCTCAAAAAAAAAAGGAACAAAGATGGAACAAACTTCCCAGGAAGGCCACAACTCCCCCTGTTCTCCTGCAGACCAGATGCCCATGTCGCAGGGGGTGTGGACAGCAGAATCCCACCCTGGGGTGTGCCTGGCCCAGAAGACGTTCCAAGTCCCTTCCAAATCTCAGATTGCATGATCATAGGCTTATGTGGGAGTACAAATGAAATACACGCTCATCTATTTAGGAAGCTGAAATCTTATCCTGGCCAAAGGCAGTGACCTGAAATAAATGAGTTCCTAAGATTCCTTTTATGAGGCTATAAATGGAAATTGCCCTTCCTATGAAAATATGATGAATCAACAAATATGACCAGGTAAACACGAGATGTGTGGCAATGTCCTGGGTGTTCAGAAAGGTCTGTCAGTCCACAGTCTTAGACTTTGAGAGGAAAGACATCTAATCACCATATGAACCTAACATTCCTAAATATAGTCATTACATATGAGTACCTATGGGGGTAGCAAGGGCTGAAAGAATATCTGATTGATTTGTAATAGCAAAGAAAACTTGGGGCTTGTGGAGGCAGGAGGTTTAATAAGTTGTAACCAAGAGATGAGAGGAGTGGGGACTGAGAGAGGAAGAGAGGCCCTGCCCTCCATCTCTGTGTTAATGTAAACAGCTTTGGTGGAGGAAAGAAGCACATTGCCAGTGGAGGAAAGAAGGCACAATCTTTCCTAAACAGATCACAGATATCTTTATTGACGAATATAATAATTATAATTGGCTGGGCGCGGTGGCTCATGCCTGTAATCCCAGCACTTTGGGAGGCCAAGGTGGGCGGATCAGGAGTTGGAGATCAGCCTGGCCAACATGGTGAAACACCGTCTCTACTGAAAATACAAAAATTAGCTGGGTGTGGTGGTGGGCGCCTGTAGTCCCAGCTACTCGGGAGGCTGATGCAGAAGAATCGCTTGAACCCGGGAGGCAGAGGTTTCAGTGAGCCGAGATCGTGCCACTGCACTCCAGCCTAGGCGACAGATCAAGATTCCATCTCAAATAATAATTATTATTATTATAATTATAATCTCCTCCATTTACTGAGGGCCCACTGGGTAGCAGTTGCTTTACATACATTATCTCATCAAATCAGTGCAATAGCCAGGTAAAGCAGTGACCACTCTTTCCAGGAACCAGGGGTCAGAGATATGAAGAACTATGGCTGATGGCTTTTAGGGCACCTGCCTAACTGACAAGAGCCCTCTTCACTGCCCCTTGCCCACAGTGGTTCCTCCTAGCACCCTCCATTCAGTGTGAACCCTCCTCTCTGTCCTTGACTGAGTCAGAGCCCATCCCTGAGAGGGCACACATCTGGAACTGTGTCCAAGAGAGATCCACACTTTCCATGGGAAGGGAGCTGTCATTTGAAGCAAGGGCACAGGATGATCATATTCTGCTATGCTGAGACAGAGGAAGATGGGAGTAGGGGGTGGTCAGGCAGGGGAGAAGTTGAGGGGGGAGGAGAGAGAGAGAGAGAGAGGAAGCAGATGCCTAGAGAGATGCAGAGAAAGAGAGAGGCACCACTTGGCTTCCTGTGGGTGGCTGCCCACTTCCCTGTTTCTGGTTCTTCCTGGGATTTGGGGCCTTCCTGTCCTCCAGTAAAGACACAGCCCTATAGCTTTATAATAAATTGATTCTTATTACTTATGCCAGCTTGAGTGCCCATGACTCGCAACCAATAAGCTCTTACTAATACAAGTGCTTTGTCCATCTGTTAAATAAGAAGCCAGTCTTCCAACACAAGTTTGCACCTATGCAGAGTCCATGAGGAGCTCCTGCCTCTTTTCTGTCTGCTCCAGTGGCAGTTTTAAAGTAACATTTCCTAAAAGGAGGTCTGGTGGGATAGCTCACTCTTTGCATCAACAAGGTGGCCCCTGTGCCAATTAGGTGTCTCCAGCCTGAGAGTCAGCTACTCTGATGAGCACAGGGACTGATCAGCAGCAATGAAGCTAGTTCACATAGTTGAGTGATCACACACCTATCTCCATCATCACAATTCCCTAGAGCAGTAGTCATCTTTCCTACAACACTGTTGCTTTCCATGTTTTAATGTCATGGAGCAGGAGCAATTCCTTTAGGAGCTTGGCTTCCTAAGCCTCTGGCAGCTGCCAGCACCAGCTCCCACTTTCACTCTCACCACCCCAGAACTGCTCCTGCTTGCCACACACGTGCCTGTCAGAACTGCCACCATCACCACCCCTTTTTCCAAGCCTCCTCCTGGCCTCTGCCCACAGACTCCCGCCTGGTTGGCTTCGCCCTGAACCTTGTCCCCATGTCTATGATAGCCCTGATGACACATTCCTGCTTCTACTTGTTTAGCTGCCTGTCTCCCACTTCTACCCTGAAGGGCAAGGTCTGTGTCCAGTTGATGATGTGTCTCTAGTCCCTATCACAGTGAATGGCACATACTTGGTACTTAATAAATGTCTGTAGAGTGAATGATTGAAAGAATAAATGAATGATTAAACAAACTCATTTTTTTCCCCCAGATTCATTTCAGTCACTGTCCCTTCCCTCTGACACATGGAAGATGCTATGTTTTACTTCACTAACATTTCTTTTAGGATAACTTTGTCTTCCCTGTTTCTTTGTGCAACTGAAGGACTGTAGAACAAAGGCTTCCTCCTCTTTCCTTTTCATACCTAGCACAAGGCTTCACATACAACTGGCGTCAACTTGTGTGTGTGTGTGGTTCTGTGTGTTTTGTTTTAGAGCTCAACATAATAATCTTCATGCTTATTCTTTCCCAGGGAGCTTCCCAAATAGCAATGCCGTTGCTGTCCTGTCCTTTTCTTCCTCACCTTATGGCTGCTCGCTTCTTGACAGTGGACGTAGTTCAGCATGAGGCTTTAGATTCAATGGGAATGATGTTTGGCTTAGGCAACCCAGACAGGAATTTACTCAAACATCCAAAAATAGAGACATCTATTTAATCACCCTGATTGAGCTTAGGAAAATCTATCACATCGCATTCCTGCACTTTCTGACCTGCCTGAACAGAACAAACAAGAAGTGAAGTGCCTACTGGGGGATCACCCCTGCCCCCACCAGTCAGGCAGCAGGTGCACATGTGCAATGGGTGAGCTCCTGAGGTGAAAGGGCTACATAACATCCACCCCCCTGCTGCTATAACCCTTACAGGCTGTTTCCTTCACACGACAAGCCAGTGATAGTGGCCTTGAGGCTATATGATGAGGCTATTAGAGGAGAGATGATGGTGATGGTGATGATGAAAGTGGTGATGGTGATGATGGAGGTGGAGGTGATGATGGAGGTGATGATGAAGGGGAGAGCCAGCTGGGAGGGGCCTTGATGAGTGAGGAGAAGGCCGTGCATGGGTTATGTAGGTTGTCACCACCTCTTGGTGTTCAGGGTGCTGCTCCCCAGTAGTAGCACTTGCCATTTTACCAGACAACCCTTGACATTACGTTGCTGCCACCACCTTTGCTCTGGGCTCTCTGGGCAGCAGCAGCTCCCTCTGCCATCTTGGATTACATCACTTGGTTTTAGGTGAGCCAGGACAGCCCCTGGAGAGGAATAAACATGCTGAAAGGGAATTCACAGGAAGGGAAACTGACATTTAAGTGCCTACTTTATGCCAGGCACTGTGCTAGGCTTTCTTTCTCCTTCTCTTTTTTTTATTAAAGAGCATAAACATGAAATTCATATATCTTAAATTAGTTATTAGAACCCTACACAGTTAATTTCTTTCTCCCATGTCTGGTTTGCTAAAAATTATTTAAGATCTTAATTCCCCACTGTTTTGGCAAGATATGATGAAATTGATAAAATATTTTTTTAAACTTAAAAAAGAAGGAAATCCTGCCATTTGCAACAATATGTATGAAACTTGAGGACATTATGCTAAATGAAGTAAGCCAGACACAGAAAGACGAATACTGCATGATCCCACTTACACATGAAATCTGAAAAATGTTGAACTCCTAGAAACAGAGAGCAGAGGGATGATTACAGAAGTTGGGGTGTGGGAGAAATGGGGAAGTGTTGTTAAAAGGAACTAATTTGTAGTTGTAAGATGAATAAGTTCTGGAAACCTAATGTACAGCATGGTGACTACAGTTAATAATAGATTGTACACCTGAAATTTGTTAGGAAAGTAGATTATTTTTTCTTTTAAAACAGAGTCTTGCTCTGTCGCCCAAGCTGAGTGCAGTGGCATGATCTCGGCTCACTGCAGCCTCCACCTCCTGGGTTTAAATAATTCTTGTGCCTCAGCCTCCCAAGTAGCTGGAATTACAGGTGTGCACCACCACACCCAGCTAATTTTTGTATTTTTAGTAGACATGGGGTTGTACCATGATGGCTAGGCTGGTCCCGAGCTCCTGACCTCAAGTGATCTGCCTGCCTTGGCCTCCCAAAGTGCTGGGATGACAGGCCTGAACCACTGCCTGAAAGTAGATCTTAAGTATCACCACATATACAGACAAGCACAAAGGTAACTATGTGGGGTGATGAATACATTACTTAGCCTAGATGTGGTAATCATTTTACAATGTATACATATATCAAAACATCATGTTGCACAACTTGAGTATATGCAATTCCTATTTGTCAGTTCTACTTCAATAATGCTGAATACAAATAAATTAAAGTCAAAACCCCCCTGTTCATATTGGATCAATGGATAATGAACACATAGCCAACATGGGAAATTTTCAAAGAAAAGTAAATATATTACTTTAATCATTAAAAAAGTTGTGAAATTGCTTGGCTTTTTGTAGATAATATACATGACAGGAGAACTGTGTCATATTTCTGGTCTTCTATGTAGCTCTGACTTTATGGTCAATATTCTGAATCGCATTCTATTCTCAAAGCAGCAAAATAACTTGAAGGCTTGAGAATGAACATTTTTGGTCTAATTGCTCACCAAAACCTGTTTTTCTCCTCATCCCAGTCACGTGTCCCAGCCTTTCTTGTAGTCAGATATGGCCAAATGGATAAATTTCCTCCAAAGGAATGTGAGCACAAGTGCTGTGTGTCACTTCCAGGACTATGCCTGAATGTGTTTCCTCCCCAGTCTCTTCCCCATTTCCACACACTGAGACTGAGACATGGCAATGATTCAACCAGGACCATGCAGACAGCAAGACCTAGGGAACAGAGGAGCAACAAGATGGAAAAAACTTAGATCCCTGAATGATTAGGTGGAACAGAAACATCCACTGCTTGGAATGCCCACCTTGAACTGTTATGCGAGAAAAAACTAAACTTTTATCTTTTTTTTTTTTTTTTTTGAGACAGTGTCTCACTTTATCACCCAGGCTGGAGTGCAGTGGCACCATCTCGGCTCACTCCAGCCTCGATCTTCCAGGTTCAAGCCATTCTCCTGCCTCAGCCCCCCAAGTAGCTGGGACTACGGGCGCACACCACCATGCCCAGCTAATTTTTGTCTTTTTAGTAGAGACAGGGTTTTGCCATGTTGCCCAGGCTGCTCTCAAGCTTCTGGCCTCAAGCGATCTGCCAGCCTCAGCCTCCCAAAGTGCTGGGATTACAGGCATGAGCCACTGTGCCCGGCCTCTTTTATTTTATTTAAGGTATGGAATTATTGATGGGTCTCTGTTAGAGAAACCTAACGTTACACTAACTAATATAAAAATTAGTATAGAAAATATAGCATCGCTATGATCAAAATCTGAAATATGTGGCATTGTCTCAGCAGTTGAGAGATAAGAAAATTGATATTATATACTGGAAAGCCAGTGTCCTTTTTATGCTGAGGCAAAAAAAAGTTTGGCAATAATGAGGAAGAAGAAGAGGAAGAAGAGGAAGGGGAGGAAGGAGAGGAAGGGGAAGAAGGGGAGGAAGGGGAGAAAGGCGAAGCGGAAGAAGAGGAAGAAGAACAGGAAGAGGAAGAAGAAAGAAGAAGAAGGAAGGAGAAGGAGGAGGAGGAGGAGAAGGAGAAGGAGGAGAAGGGGAAGGGGAAGAAGAAGAAGAAGAAGAA
>NW_012110920.1:8926365-8942225 GCF_000951035.1 Colobus angolensis palliatus | reverse complement strand
AGAAGAAGAAGAAGAAGAAGAAGAAGAAGAAGAAGAAGAAGAAAGGAGAAGGAGAAGGAGAAGGAGAAGGAGAAGGAGAAGGAGAAGGAGAAGAAGAAGAAGAAGAAGAAGAAGAAGAAGAAGAAAAGAAGGAGAAGGAGAAGGAGAAGGAGAAGGAGAAGAAGAAGAAAGAAGAAAGAAGAAGAACTACTATACCAAGGAGAGAACTTTGGGAGTGGTGACTGGTCCATGGAACTGACTGAAACCTTCTCAGTTTTTGAGGGAACTAATTGCCAAATAAATTGCAAGCCTCATCAATAAAAAAGTCTTTAAGCATATAAGCCTTAAAGCAGCACTTGCACCCCCACGTCTGCACCAGCAGGACCAGGCTGTGAAATCTGCATTGCTCCTAACAGGGCTTAATCAAATACTCACTTTGTATGTTGCAAAAGGGGATAATAGATGAAGAACCTCTCAGAAGGCAAAGCCATCAGTCATGAGGGACCATGGACATATCTCTTCCATACTCTTACCACTTCCTGCCAACTGGGATTCACCATGTTGTTGTGTAGCTACTGGTCATCCATTTTCATTGCTCAGTAGTATTCCATTGTAAGAATATACCATAGTTATTTATCTATTCTTCATTGACAGATGTTTAGGTTGTTTCTAGGTTTCATTTTTTTTTTTGCAAAACTGTACATGAGCATTCTTGTACCTACTTTTAATTGCACTTGTGCACGGATTTCTCTAGGGTATATTCTTAGGAGTACAATTGATGAGTTGTTGGGTACTTTACTAGAAATGCCAAACTCAAAGTGGTCGTATCAGTTATACTTCTTCATGCAATATATTTGTGTTCTCTTTGTTTCATAGTCTTGTTTGCTATCTTCAGGTGTTTTAATTTTGCCAACCTTGTAAATATCTACTAGTGTATATATGGGGTTTAATTGATATTTTCCAATTACTAATGAGGCTGAGTATTTTTCATGTTGTTTATTGGCCATTTGTAGTTCCTCTTTTGTGCCTATTCAAAACTTTTGGAGAGAGCTCTTGGGTTATCTATCATTTTTATGTTAATTTGTAGGAATTCTTTTATGTAATCATTGATCTTTTACATAATGTTACAAATATGTTCTCTCATTTTGTGGCTTGTCTTTTTACTCTGTATCTGGTGTTTTGATGAACAGAGTAGTTAAATTTAATATGGTTAAACTTACCAATCTTTTTATCCCTCAGTCTGTATCTCTTCCTATTTATGGTTCACATTCAGGATTTCTGAAAGTTCATCTAATTGGTTGACCAGGCACAGTATAGAGAAATGTGGTGTGGTTGATACACTCATACCAGACCATTTCCTAGGACCTGGGCCACCTATGGATGTCTGCCTCGCACTCAATGCCAATCTCTGGATCTAGTAGCTGGGGCCTAAGATGGAGAGTACCATTTAATTTTTATTTACTGATTTGTTTTTTTTGTGTTTTTTTTTTGAGACAAGACTAACTCTGTTGCCCAGGCTGGAGTGTAGTGGCCCGATTTTGGCTCACTGCAACTCCCGCTCCTGGGTTCAAGAGACTCTCCTGCCTCAGCCTCCCGAGTTGCTGGGATTACAGACACCTGCCACCATGCCTGGCTAATTTTTGTATTTTTAGTAGAGATGGGGTTTCACCATGTGGGCCAGGCTGGTCATGAACTCCTGGCCTCCTGTGATCAGCCCACCTCAGCCTCCCAAAATGCTGGGATTACAGGTATGAGCCACCATGCCCGGCCTAGAATACCATTAAAAGCAATAAATAGGCCAGATGTGGTGTCTCATGCCTGTAATCTCAGTACTTTGGGAGGTCAAGGCAGGTGGAACACATGAGGCCAGGAGTTCGTGACCAGCCTGGCCCACATGGTAAAACCCATCTCTAATAAAAATACAAAACTTAGCTGGGTGTGGTGATGGGGGTCTGTAATCCCAGCTACTTGGGAGGCTGAGGCAGGAGCATCACTTGAAACCAGAAGACGGAGGCTGCAGTGAGGTAAGATTGCACCACTGCACTCCAGCCTGGGCAACAGAGTGAGATACCATCACAAAATAATAACAATAAAATTAAAATTAACAAATAAATAAATAATGGGGCAGGAGGAAATCAGACAAAGAATAAGATTGCCAAGTCTAGAAATATTACTCTGGGATCAAGAAAACATGATCTACATATACAGTGGAATATTATTCAGCCTTTAAAAAGAAGGAAATACTGTCATTTGCATGACATCATGGATGAACCCAGAGGAAATTATGTTAAGTGAAATAAACCAGGCACAGAAAGATAAATGCCACATGATCTCACTTATACATGAAGTGTGGAAAAGTCAGACTCATGGAAACAGAGTTAAATGGTGGTTATCGGAGGCCAGGGGTAGGGGGATTGGGGATATGTTGGTCAAAGGACACAGATTTAGACAGACAGGAGGAATAAGTCTAAGAGGTCTATCGTATACCATGGGACTACAATTAATAACAATGTATTATGTACTCGAAAATTGACAGAAGAAAAATAAATATTATTTACTGATAAGAAAGCTCTTAATCCACATCCAGAGATAAAGAAAATAATTAGCAGGAGATTTCTTAGAAGTTATATAATTTCATAGTATGGGACTTTGAAAAAATTATTTGGTAATTGAATACCTAATAACAATAACCCACCTAAAATGTGATTTTTTACACAGTTTATTGATTAAATTAGGGTGATTGATTCCAAAGTTAGTACCAGGAAGTTATAAGTTTGAAACTTCATGAGAGTCTGTTGAAATGATAACTAAAATTGCAATCTAACAGGTGGCAGTCCAAAGTCTACAGGGAGAAGAGCCAGTGAGTTAAGATTTGCCAGGGTCCATCGAGGAATTTCCAAGAGAGCTGGATTGGATAGACAACATTCCTGTAACTTCAGGAAGCTCTGTTTCAGTTTTTGAAAATGAGAACATCCTCTTACCAGAAGCCTCAAGCTCAAATGAGGAAAGGAGCTGCTGGGGACTTGCATGGGGCAGACTGCTAACAGGAAAACTCTGCAGGGAAGATCCAGAGAACCAGAAAACAACTATCCCAGAATCACTGGCTCATGCAACCCTATAAGCATTTATCAAATGCCTGCCATGTGGCAGATACTGTGGTGGACACAAAGTTGAAGATAAATTCTCTATATCCAATAGAACTCTTCATGCTGCAAGCTAGAAAGAACTTGGCTCCAACTTAATAGCAATTGTTTTGGCTCAAGTAAAAGGAAGTTCAGAGGTAGGACAGGCTTCAGGGTTAGATTCATTCAGTAGCTTTTGGGTCATCTCCCATGTACTGGTCTCATCTTCAGACTGGCTTTCCTCATTGTGCCAGATTGGCTCTTTGTGACACCAGGATTTACAAAAGAGAGGAAAAGTTCTAATGGAGGTTAGAACTTTCGCAGAAACACCTTTCCCAGAAACACCTAGTGAAGATTGCCTTGCTCTTCATTGGTTCACATTAGGTCACATGATCTTTCCAAAATTAATTCCTGTATCCAGAGAAATGCCATGCATTGTATGGTTCAGAAACCCAGGCATACACAAATTGGCTTGGCAGACAGCATGGGATTGATTACCTCTAGATAATAAAAACTCATCTCTGGAGCTAGGGGTTGGAACCATCTTCCCCCAAAGTCAATAGGCCAGAAAGTGAATGCTGAGTGAAATTTGGGATACTATCAGAGAGTGGCAGAAAGCACACTGTGTCATCTTCCAATAAATATCCATTACAGTTTCAATTTGCAAGAAGTTTACAGTTTAGAGGGGAAGACAGGGCTGTAATTTACTCATAATGAAAAAGTGATATGAGAGATACAAAGTACTTTGAGAAACCAGAGAAGAAGGTTGTTTATAGCACCTGAGGGATTAAGGAGCTGAGCTGTGACAGATGCATTTTTGAAAGATACAAAAATAGAAATACATTTGTTGCAGGATCCTTGGGATGTCGCTTTTCTGGTCAGAAACCTCTGTGGCTATTGGTGCTTTTGCTTGAGTTTTGCTCAGGCCTGCTGGGCTCGTACCATCCACTTGGCCTGGCAGGCTGCACTCGGCTCATACTACTGGCTTGGATTGCACACTTGCCAAGGGTGAGCCAGGTGTGCAGTAGTGAGGGGTGTGTAAGCAAGTGAGTGTGGGGTCTGGCCAGTGTGCACAGTCAGGCACACTGGCTGCTGCAGTGGGGCAGGCAGCTCCAGGTGCCAGCACAGGCACTTGCTCTCTGCAAAGCTGTGGCTGGACCAGGTGCACTGGAAACAGCTTCTCACAGCTGCCATTGGGGAACACAGTGGTGCCTGTAAGCTTGGAGACTCCAGGAATCACAGGGCCCCAAAGAGGGAGTGATAGCCTTGGCTCAAGGAGCTCCCAAGTCTGGGCTCCCCAAAGGACTGTAGCTCTTCTCACCTTCTCTTCACCTGCAACTTGGTGAACAAGGGGCATGTTTCAGCCCTGTTTGTGTTATAGCTCTTTCAGTCCTGCCATTTTGTAGTTCCTGAGTTCTTGTCCTGCTCCAGGAAGAATGAGATATGTGGACAAGTGGAGGGTGAGTATGGAGAAGAGAAGCTTTATTGAGTGACAGCTCAGAGGAGACCCTGGAGTGGGTAGCTCCTCTCTGCAACTGGTTGTCCTGATGTCTCCCACTCTCAGCAGAGAGGAGGTCCTGAAGTGAGTAACTCCTCTCTGAAGTTGGTCATCCTGATGTCTGCTGCCCTCAGTAGAAAGAAGGCCCTGGAGTGGGTAGGGTAGCTCCTCTCTGCAGCTGATTGTCCCAACATCTGTAGCTCTCAGTAGAGAGGAGGCCCTGGTATGGGTAACTCCACTCTGCAGCTGGTCATCCTGACGTCTGCTGCTCTCAGCAGTGAGGAGGCCCTGGAGTGTGTAGCTCCTCTCTGCAGCTGATAATCCTGATGTCTGCTCGGCTCTGGCTGAGCTGGGAGATTTTATGGGCCTCAGAGCTGAGGAAGTGAGCATCAGTTGGTCCATGGGTGGCCATAGGTGGGCTCAGAAAAAGCACCACAGGTTCCCACTCTGGTTTGTGGGGACTGGCAGCCCAGTCCTCAGCCTTCAAGCCCTCCCTGGCCTGAAGGTGGGACCTCACCAGGGACCCACCCTCTTCCACCCAGGAGACTATTTGCCTCCCACTGCCATTAATGATGCCCAGGCTGTTTGCGCTAAGGAGCACCTGAAGGCCAATGCTGAACTGCCCTCAGCCCCACCTAGGCTTCCCTTCCATGCGTGTTGGTGCCCAAAGTCTAGAGGGGGCCAAGCTGGCAGGGGGCTGTCATGTCAGCACTGCCCCAAGCGTGTGCACACCCAGCTAGGTGCAACAGCACCTGGGCTCAGCCCCAACCTTGCTCCGAGATCAGATCAGGTGCCAGGAGTGGGAGAGGCCAGGCAATAGGAGCAGACACCTCTGAGCCTGGGGGGGAAGGGGACCTTCCCAGGCTCCCAAGAGTGCAGAGATGCCCAGCTCTACAGCCCCAGCTTGGATGACTGTAGCTGCACCCAGGGGGGCAGGGTTCCTGTATGCTCTGTGGAATGAGAGACATGGGTCCACAGCTGTGATTTGGGTGACTATAGCTGCACCCAGAGGGCAGGGCTCCTGCCTGTTCCCAGCACTCCCAAGAGCACAGGTAGACCCAGGTCTGTAGCCACAACTTGGGTGGCTGAAGCTGTGCTTGGGAGGGTGGGGCTCCTGCCTGCTCCCAGCCCACCCAAGAACACAGGGAGGGGAGGTAGCAAATGAGTAAAATTTGTAGTAATATGGAAACATCCAAGTGAAAATATCTAAAGAAAATCTGGGAGCAGACAGACCTTGAGAAGCAGTGTTGGAAGCCATTAGCATAAGAGAAATGAACTATCATATATTAAATACTACATAGATGTCAGACTTGTTCTAAGCATTTTATTTGTATTATTTCTTTTAACTTTCATAATGCAGTACAGAGACTCCTGTCTTAATTTTACTAAAAAGGAATCTGGCACTTGAAAAGGTAACTTACCAAGGCCATTCAGCTGGTCAATGGATGAGTAGGATTCAAACCCAGTAGCTGGGATCAGAGTCTGGGTGCTGAAGCTATGACTGTGGCCAAGGTGGCTCAGGAATAGAAGAAAGAAGACATTTTCCAGTCTTTGTCTCCAAAATGCAGCGATCTTCGATTCATACTAATGCTTTGACTTTTTATTAATATATTTATTCAAAATTCCTTTGTTGTCCATAGCTCTTTTTTCCCTATAATACCTGGGATCTTTTTGGCTACAAGTAACTGGAAACACTGACTTAGTAAGCCAAAGCAATAAGGAAAAAGTATCACTTCATGTAACAAGAAGTCCCAGCTGGGCTTATGGTGGCTCAGGCCTATAATCCCAGCACTTTTGGAAGCTGAGGCAGGTGGATCACTTGAGGCCAGGAGTTCACGAACAGTCTGGCCAACATGGTGAAACCCTGTTTCTACTAAAAATACAAAAATTAGCCAGGTGTGGTGGCAGGTACCCGTGATCCCAGCTAGTCAGGAGCCTGAGGTAGGAGAATTGCTTGAACCCAGGAGGCAGAGGTTGCAGTGAGCCAAGAATGGGCCACTGCACTCCAGCCTGGGTGACAGAATGAGATTCCATCTCAAAACAAAAACAAAAACAAACAAGTCCCAATGTGGTCAGTTCCAGGGTTGATTAATTCAGCAAGTCAGCAACTCAGCATCGTTACGAACCCTGATTATTTCCTGTTTTGCATCTTCAGCATGTCAGGCTTTTAAGCAAACTCTCTTGATAGACCAAAGATAACAACCAAAGTTCATGTCAACACATCAAGACCTGACAACATCTGTGGGGAAAAGACAGGCCACCTCTTCAAGTTTGACTTTTTTTTTTTTTTTTTTGAAACGGGGTCTTGCTCTTGGCTCACTCCAGCCTCAACCTCCTTGGTTCAAGGGATCCTCCGAACTCAGCCTTCTAAGTAGCTGGGACTATAGGTGGGTGCCACCAAGCCCAGCTCATTTATTTATTTTTTTTGTAATTGCTTGTAGAGATGGGGTTTTGCCGTGTTGCCAAGGCTGGTCTCGATCTCCTGAGCTCAAGTGATTCCCCATCTCAGCCTCCCAAACTGCTAGGATTTCAGTTGTGAGCCACTGATCTCGCCTCCACCAACCCCACCTTTTTTCATTAAAACAGCAACAACGACAAAAAAAAAAAAAAAAAATACGATGGCTAATCTGCCCTCATATCATGTTGCCCAGAATTGTGTTATACACCTATTCTTAATCAATCATTAGCAAAGAGAATGGGATATTGCTTAATTGATTTAGCAAAGTGTATGACCACGTAGAAGACAATGGATTCACGACAACAATAAATTAGGGGCCGGGCGCGGTGGCTCACACCTGTAATCCCAGCACCTTGGGAGGCTGAAGCAGGTGGATCATCTGAGGTCAGGAGTTCGAGACCAGCCTGGTCAACACGGTGAAACCCCATCTCTACTAAAAATACAAAATTAGCCGGGTGGCAGTGGGCACCTGTAATCCCAGTTACTCAGGAAACTGAGACAGAAGAATTGCTTGAACTTGGGAGGCAGAGGCTGCAGTGAGCTGAGATCAAGCCACTGCACTCCAGCCTGGGCAACAGAGTGAGAGTCTGTCTAAAAACAAAAACAATGACAGCAAAACAAAACAAGAAAACCCCAATAAATTGGTGCTATCTTAGGAGAGAAACCAGAAGACTGGGGGTGGAGCTGAAGTAGCGAGGAGGTGGGAGATGAGAGGTTTGAGGAGGCAATCAACATGCCTACTAAATTTCCATTCACATCATATATTCTCAACGGCAGTGATATTCCCCTAGGAGGGCAAATAAATGCTTCAATGAGGATTTTACTCTTTTTATATGTAAAACAGAAATATACATAGAGTATATTAACAGAAATATACATAGAGTACATTAACAGATATACCATATGTCTATAATATTAACATTTCATAAGAAAGATGATTAGAAAAAAATGCCTAAAGCAGCTTCCTAGAGAGGGGTGATCATTAAGAAAAGGTTAAGAAACACTGGTTAACATCAATATGTCTTTATGCAGAAATAGAAATTCCTAGAGAAAATTAGCTGTGCTGAACAGAGAACTGTGTGGTACTCAAGGCAGCACTTTGAGGACATCTGCAAAGGGGAGTAGCTGTGAGGCAGCTGCTGGTGGCGGTGGTGATGATTATAACAACACTGGCACCCTCTGACCACTTAGTGTATTCTGTCTCCATCTGGTTCAGATCTGTACATATCATAGCAGCCAACATTACATGTTTTATTTATACCTTTCACTCTGGTGAGTACTTGGCAAGTATCAACTTGTTAAGTCTTCACAACAACCAGTTGAAGAGGGTATCTACATTTGACAGATGAGGAAACTGAGGCATGGAAGGGTTAAATGACTCTCATAAGAAAGTAGTTGAATGGGGATTTGAAAAGAAAATTTCTATTGAAATTTCAAATATAGACATTCCTCACTTTCTACAGTAGTGCAAGACTGTGAAAATGGTCATGCAAACAATCTGTAATAATCAGTGGGGGGAAATTACAATTTGTTTCATGACCTTTAAAAATGTCCGTCAAAGCATTAAAAATGCTCTTACTTTCAGCTGTAAATGTATAGGGAAATGAAAAAATTATTTTAAAAACCCAATATTTATTTAGTACACTAGAATTTAAAACATTAGAAACATTGAAAATAGGTGTTTTATTTCTTGGTAAAAAATGTATCTGGATAATTTGAACAGTGCTTGCCTTCTCATTGTTTAATGTATGATATGGAGTGAACATCTTTTTTATGTCTTAGCTTATTGTCACACTCCTGAATTTGGATCAGCTTGCAGCATTTTATCTTTTGCACTTTCAGTGATGTAAAACATCTCCAAGTGTGCCCTTTTATGCCTAGTGTTCCATTATTGGAACGCTAAGCATGTGGCAGTTATCTTATATATCCTACTGCTCAAGGTCATCGCCAAGGTCTGATTTTCAAAATTCAAAAAATTGCATCCTCAGGCATAAATGGGTTAATGTGAAGGTTTTTTTCCCCCAGTGTCACTTCCTCTGGGACATCTTCATCCCCTTTATTTTCCCCATTTGTGTTTACGTCACTAGCTCCCCAGCTACATACACAGAGTCTTGAAAGGTGGCAGTATCGACATTCCCATGGTTCACAATTTTCTCCTATAATTCTATTTGTGTTTGTCTTGAATTTCACTGCTATTGTTATCACTTTTCATTTGTTTGGTGTACTTTCTTTCTTTCTCTCTTTCTTTCTTTCTTTCTTTTTCTTTCTTTCTTTTCTTTCTCTTTCTCTTTTTCTTTCTTTCTCTTTCTCTCTGTCTCTCTTTCCTTCCCTCCCTCCTTCCTTCCTTCCTTCCTTCCTTCTTTCCTTCCTTCCTTCCTTTCTTCCTTCCTTCCTTCTTTCCTTCTTTCCTTCCTTCCTTCTTTCCTTCCTTCCTTCCTCCTGGCCAGTTTCTTCTTTTAACTATCCATTTTTGGGGGAAAATGTCATGGGTTTATCACTAGGAGACAAGGAGGCAACATGAAACGTGCTCCCGTCTCTTTGTGAACTGAACCACAGATGGGCAGTGACCAATCATCAACTGACAGACTTTGAAAGAAGTGATGTGACTGACCACTGATCACGATCTGCATCTGTTATTTACACAGTGATTTGGACTGAAGTGCCAGCAGCCAAGTTTGTACTTTACGCAATTACTCACATTAATATACTGTGGAAACTGAAATCTGAACTGTGTTGTGGGGTGACTGATGTTATTTAACTAAACCATGGCAACCGAAATCCATACAGATTGGAGCCATGCAAATTGAGAACTGCCTGTATGGCTATCCCTTAATATTCTTGGGGGATTGGTTCCAGGACCCCAGCAGAGACCAAAATCCACAGATGATCAAATCCGTGATATAAAATACCTAGTATTTACATACAACATATGCATTTCCTCTTTAAATCATCTCTAGATTACTTGTAATTCCTGATACAATGTAAGTGCCATGTAGATTGTTGTTATACTGTATTGTTTAGGGAATAATGACAAGGAAAAATGTCTGTAAGCCATGGGCCTGTAGTCCCAGCTATGTGGGAAGCTGAGACGAGAGGATTATTTAAGCCCAGGAGCTTGAGTCCAGCCTGGCCAGCACAGAGAGACCCCCATGTCTAAAAACAATAAATAAGATAAAATAAAATAAAATAAAGTAAACCTTTACATGTTCAGCAGAGATGCAATTTTTTCCAATATTTGTGATCCTCAGTTGAATCCATGGATGCAGAATCCAAGGATGTGGAACCCACAGATCTGAAGAGCCCACTGTATATACAAAGCAGGCAGATTTGTACAGATTTTAGATATACAAATCCTAATGTATCCAACACCTAGCTTCAACCATTATCAACTCATGGCCAATCTTGTTTCTGCAACACCCCCATTCATTTTGAAGCAAATCCCTGACATCTCATCATTTCATTCTTAAATAGCTCTATATGCAATTAAGACTGGGGATTTTGATCTAACTCTATCAAATTCCAGGGCATGAACTTGTAAAAATACACTCGCCAGCTTCTTGAGGAGGGCAGTAGACCCAGAGAAATGGAATGGCCTACTAATAGGTATTTGCTCCTTTCATCCTGACTGCAACCCCATGAAGTTGAAGTCTTGTCCTCATTTTTTCAGATGAGGAAACTGAGGCATGGAGGGGTTAAGTGACTTGTCCAAGGTCACACAGTAAGTGAATAGTTGAGTCAGGCATTATATTCAGATCTGATTCCACATCTCATTCTCTTCTTATACATCACAACTGCACAGAAGGGGGTCCTTACCCATCGCTGACATTCTCCTGTGTCCAGCCTCCTGTACCAGTTAGCACCCCAGCTATGGCCAAGAACTTAGGAACCATATATTCTTTCCTTCTTTGCACCCCTGGTCTTCCTGGAATATACTCTCAGTGGGAAAAACAAAACAAAATGAAACAAAAGCAAGGACTCAGCACACATCTTTGCTGAGGTGTTGACTTCTCCCAGTCCTGAGGGAGATAGTTCCTTCTGGCACTGAATCCATTGTCAGGGCCACACTTGGGCCATGCTGAGGAGGGCTCAGAAGAATCCTAGTCTATCAACAACCCCCTTCCCCAACAGTGTCCTCTGCCACTGACTCACAGAAAAACCTAACGGAACAGGTTACTGTGTTGAAACCTGCAATGCCCCTAGCTGTGCCTTATCTGGGCCTGGATTCAATGACTCTTCGTTTAGTGTTCAAACACCTTAGCCCTGGACTGTGGCCTTTCAGGGCTGAAGGTCTGGCAGGGGAAGGGACTTGCCTGGAGGGATCTGATACTGTGAAAACAGCAGAGGAGAGGAAGAGGGAAGGGGAGGGATGATGAAAAGGAGGAACAGAGGAGAGGAAGAGGGAGAGAAGAAGGAGCCGGAAGGAGGAAGAGAAAGAAAAGAAATCCTGCTTGCATTCTATTGGCACCTCTCTGAACATTGCCACCAATTCTAATGGGACTTGTGTCTCAGCCCATAATCCCTCAAGTGCTAAGAGAATAGGCCTTATAGTGGCTTTTTGGTCTTTTTTTTTCTTTTCAACTACAGCTTTCTGATTTCTTTGGAAAACTTCCTTCTATTCCAGAACTAAGGCACATTTTTCTCTTGCTCCTAGAGGCTGTGCAGAGGGACAGGGTCTTTTTGGTCCCCTTTGGCTGGAGTTTCCCAACAGTCTCAGAAATGACTCTGGGTGTGGCTGGAAGATATTTAAGGAAGGAGGTAGGAGGCACTAAGAACAGAGGGACTGGGGGTTGATAAAAGAAGGAAGAAACAAGTGGCCCAGTTTATGTCTATTTAGATCCCAGGCATTATAGCCTTACATATGGCATCCCATCAATTGAAATAGATGGTGGCTTTTGTCTGCCCAAATCTACTCCCGCTCACAAATTCTTATTTTTTGGTAACAACATTTCCACATACCCTGTCCTCTGGGAAATTTCCTCTCCCCATTCTCAATGATTCTGATGGGAATGCCAATCACAAAACCCTTCTTGCCTCACAGAGGTAAGCGTGCAGCCCAGATCTGGCCAGTCGGAGCCTTCCTTGGGCTTATATATATGGGTATTGGGAAAGAGAAGCCCTCCTTCCCTCTGGGGTTGCTAAGGAGAAATTAAATAAAACTAGAGTGACATGCACCTGTAGTCCCAGCTACTCCAAAGGCTGAGGCAGGAGGACTGCTTGAGCTTAGGAGTTCAAGGCGGCAGTGAGCTGTGATTGTGCCATTGCACTCCAGTCTGGGCAACAGATTGAGACCTTATCTCTATTTTTTAAAACACTGAAATTAGGCTGGGTAGTGGCTCATTCCTGTTACCCCAGCACTTTGGGAGGTCGAGATGGGAGAATTGCTTGAGGCCAGGAGTTTGTGATCAGCCTGGTCAATCCCATCTCAAAATTAAAAAAAAAAACAAAAAACCTGAAACTATTTGCAACCATTGCCACCATTTGTATGGAGGAAGCTCATTTGTAGTAGGAGAAAATAAGGGCAACACACAAAAAGAAGTGTGTGTGTGAAGAGAGAAAGATAAATTGAGATACATGTTTCCAGTTATTCATTTATCTATCTATCTATCTATCTATCTATCTATCTATCTATCTATCTATCTATCTATCTATCTATGTCTATCTATCTATCTATCTCTCCAACCCTGACAACTCTATTTTAGTCTCTAAATTATGTTGTAATGTAAACTAGCAATATCTCTGTGAATAAATTTGTGCTTGTGTGTGTGTGTGTGTGTGCATGTAAGCTGGTTTGAGTTGGGTTTTTCATACTTAGAACACAGAGAGTCCTAACAGATTCCTTTAATCCTTACAGCTATCCTATGAAGTAGTCAAGGCTCAGAGAAGTACATTGTCCAAAAGTCATGTAGACAGCACTGGACAGTCAGGATTCATACCCGGTCTCTCTGATCCTCCAGCTCCGAAGCTGGTACTTGCCAGCTCCCAAAAATGGGTTAAACCTGGTCCTGCCCCAAAGTAACAATGCCTGCAAGGAGAGTTGACCTTTATACAACTATAAAGCAAGACAGAACATAATGCTATAATATAATAAAGATACAAATACAATTCACTGGGATACACAGGGGAGAAAGTATTTGAGACCAAATTGTGCCTAAGGCATCCCAGGCCCAGTTTGGGGTGGGGTGAGATTCCTGCATACTTGGATGCCCAAAGAAATCCCAAAATGACCAAAGCTGTTTCAGGCTTTTGTGAGCACTGACCATTTATGGGTGTGTGACCAGCAGCCTGTACAACCCTGAACAGAAACTTCTTGCTGCGAGCTGTTGCCACTGTTTACAGAGCATGGTATTGCTTGTGCAGTTGCCCTGAAACCTTTGTTTCGAGAAGTCCCACTTCCCTCCCTCATTCCCCATCACAGCTCTGCTGCCTGACCAGTTGGCCTTCATTACTTCTGCTACAATCACCGTGAGCCTGCAACTGGTAGGGGCTGGCAAAAGGTTCAGTATGGCTATTTATTTCCCATGCATCTACCAAGGAAAATGAATTTGCACTTGCCATTTGCAAGCTATTTGCAAAGTGTGCGGTACATTCTGTTGTTTCCTAGAGTCTAAAAAAGTGGTTTTCAATCTTTTCTTTTTCCTATTCTAGGCCACTTTAAGCTGAGCAGAATAACCCACAGTCAATTTGCTCTACCCTTTCTCACATACAAGTGGAAAAATAACGCAAGCATACTATTGAGGCGTCAATGTAAAGTATCTTGGGCAGGGGGATTAGTTGTACACGTGCTTTCACAATCAAGGCATAAATGACTCATATTCAAATTGCAATGCATAATTGTCTTTAGGTATAATTACCAGAAAATTAAAGGCCAAAAATACAATTAAAATAAAGATATATCACTAGTCACCTTAAGGTTCAAACAAATCCTAACTAACTTGATAATGATGAAGCTAAATTAACAGTAAATTACAATTAGAAGCAAGAATGGCAGCAATTGGAGACTTTGGCCCACACACGACAAACAACACTGATGGCAGACTGACGATAAAGCACCTGTCCACACAATGCCAGGGATGGGCAAGGCTCCAACAGCGTCGGGCCACACTTTCTCCAGAGGCCAAACTTCTCAGGGGAATACAAAATCAGAAACCTCAATAAAATTTGGTAGCACACTGACTTTTGTTCATAAATTCCAAACTAGGTTAACCTGTAGTCATTCACTTAGCAAGCTTTTAGTAAGTAGGTCTTAGATGTACATAAAAATGAGTGTGGATGAATTTGTAATTAGCTCTTCCTAAAGATAATTATTTACAGTAGTTCATCCTAAAGGGAAGACTTGCTTTCTTGGGTCAGTTTGAAGCCCATCATGTGGGTCTTGGGTAGCATTTAAGAATCACTGGTTGGGGCCAGGCGTGATGGCTCATGCCTGTAATTCCAGCACTTTGGAAGGCGGAGGCGGAGGGATCTCTTGAGCCCAGGAATTCAAGACCAGCCTGGGTAACGTGGCAAAATCCCGTCTCTACAAAAAATATGAAAACATTAGCCGAGTGTGGTGGTTTGCGCACCAGCTACTTGGGATGTTAAGGCAGGAGGATCTCTTGAGCCTAGGAGGTCGAGGCTACAGTAATCCATTATCACACCATTGCACTCCAGCCTGGACAACACAGTAAGACCCTGTTCCCCTCCACTCAAAAAAAAAAAAAGACTGGTTAAAAGGCATTGGAATGCAACTGAATTGTTTGCTATATGCAGGAGTCTTAGACTAAGAGACATGAGAAGTGAGAATCAGAGACATTTATTTCAGCTGTCCTGCTTTCTACTACAAGAGTTATGCCAGGACCTCAGGCAAAAGCTAAGCATTCCAACCTGACACCACCTGTTAGGTTAGTACAGAGGTTAATGTGAGTTGGAAGATTTCACACTTGCTAATTTAAAAGAAGCAACTTCCTCAAAGCAACAGAGGTGAATGTCAGCAATTCACAGAAGCGTTATGATATTTTACCTTTGGCTTAAAAATTAGACAAAAGAAAGACTAGGAAGCAGTCTGCCAGAAAACCTAGCAGCACCCATCTCCAAAGGGTACAATACCCGTGTAACTCTGCCTTAGCAAATAACATTTATAATTGTGTAACACTTTAACCTCTCCAAACACATTTGCATGTGTTACTGCAATCTCCAGAAGGAAGAGTGAGTTTCTGAGGTGTCCTGACTCCCTGACCTCTTTTTTCTTTCCTCAACTGTCTCCTTCCTTCTCCTTGGGTCCACATGCCTCTGGATTTGTTCCTTTCTCTCTTGTTCTTGCCATTCAGTTTCGCAGTTCCTGCTTCAGTCGCTTGCTCAGGCCTTGCGTATCCTCAAGATGCTACAGGACTTTTCAGGGTTGCTCAGAGTTCAAAAGGAATCAAAATCTAATTCAACCTAGATTTGTTGAGTCCTTTTTAGAGAATAAAACTATTTGGCTTTTGGTTGGGCATGGTAGCTCACACCTGTAATTCTAGCACTTTGGGAGGCCAAGGTAGGAGGAATGTTTGAGGCCAGGAGTTAGAGACTGATTTGGGCAACACGGCAAAATCCTGTCTCTTCAAAAGACATACAAAAATTAGCCAGGCATGGTGGTTTATGCCTATAGTCCTAGCTACTCTGGAGGTGAACATGGGAGGATCACTGAAGTCCAGGAGTTCGAGAGTAAGCTGTAATTGCGCCATGGCACTGCAGCCTGGGTGACTGAACACGGCCCTATCTCTAAAAGTTAAAATTAAAAAAAAAAAAGATATGCCTGTAATCCCAGCACTTTGGGAGGCCAAGA
>NW_012110920.1:8923730-8925654 GCF_000951035.1 Colobus angolensis palliatus | reverse complement strand
GCCAAGAAAAGAGACCTGGAACAGATCTTTCCCTCACGGCCCTCAGAAGGAACCCCGTCCACATTTTTTTATTATATATTTATTTATTTATTTATTTTTCAAGATGGAGTTTTGCTCATCGCCCAGGCTGGAGTGCAGTGGTGAGATCTTGGCTCACTGCAACCTCCGTCTCCTGGGCTCAAGTGATTCTCCTGCCTCAGCCTCCCAAGTAGCTGGGATTACAGGCGCCCACTACCATGCCTAGCTAATTTTTATATTTTTAGTAGAGACGGGATTTCACCATGTTGGCCAGGCTGGTCTCGACTCCTCACCTCAGGGGATCCACCTGCCTTGGCCTCCCAAAGTGCTGGGATTACAGGCGTGAGCCACCATGCCCGGCCCCCGACCACATTTTAATCTTGGACTTCTGGCCTCCATAACTGTGAGAAAACAGATTTCTGTTGATTAAACCATCCAGTTTGTGGTACTTTGCTACAGCAGCCCTAGTAGGCTCATTTAGAGAGCAACTAGCTCAGAAGACTAATTTTTCTCACCTCCTCACAAGACGGTTTTAACAACAAAATGAGCTAATAGAACTAAAGCCCTTTGCAAATAGTTAAAGCTACAATGAAGATGAAAGGGATTCATACTAATATGATAACGGTCCCTGGCTGCCATATTTAAAACTACTGGATTTTAAAAATTACCCCTCTTCTATGCATACAACTGAATCCTTTTCCTGGATATATTTTTCTCTATAGAACACATATCACCTTCTAACATACTATGTTTTACTTATTTATTTTGCTTATTCTCTGTCTCTTCCCACGAGTAGTAAACTCCATGAAGGCAGGGACTTTCCGTTTTGTTCACTGCTAGTCTCCAGCACTTAGAGCTTTGCCTGGCGCATGGCAGGTCCTCAGCATGCACTTATCACTCATGCATGTTGGATGAATGATAAATGCACATTTGCATCCTCATCTTCATTAGGCTATTGTCTACTGATCCTTTAAGGCCTAACTTAGGCCTTCTCTTTCTTAGGAAGCCTCCCCACACCACTTTCCTCTTTCCTAGTTTGGAGCTTCCCCTCCATTCTCTTACATGGGTCTTTCCAACACTGCAGTGACCACGTTGTGCTTGTTTCCATGACTCCCTTGCTGTGGGCTTTGGAGGTGGGGAACACCCAGGTCTACACACCCTGTAGTCGAAGGAGGTGGCTCTGTGCCTGGCCCTTGGTGGGCACTCTGTGCTTCTCTGTTGAGTGAGGCAGTAGCTGGGGAACAAGGGAAAGGCATGGGCAGAGGGTGGATCAGAGGTAGGGTACTGACCTTGTAGCCTAGGCTGTGCCCTCGAGCTAGAATAGTCAACAACACTAAACACTGAAAAGGAAGCCCACCACCACCCGTTGCTGGAACCACAGAGGAAACCAAAGTGGAGAAGAGTGAGGCCAGCTGGGAGGTTTGGAATAGAAGAAGTAAAATAAAATTTGATAAATGAGAGCAGAAATATGAAAAGCCACTTTAAAGAGAAAACAAATGAAAGATTCCTGGAAATGCAAAACAGAAGTTTCACCTGATGAATATGTTCACATAACTGAATATAGAATGAATTGCCTGGGGCTGAGTTTGGGCATGGGGGTTGTCAATTAAGAAATTTTGGTTAGAGGTCAGGCGCGGTGGCTCACACTTGTAATCCCAGCATTCTGGAAGGCTGAGATGGGCGGATCACGTGAGGCCAAGAATTCAAGACCAGCCTGGCCAACATGGTGAAACCCCGTCTCTACTAAAAATACAAAAATTAGCTGGGTGGTGGGCCCCTGTAATTCCAGTTACTCAGGTGGCTGAGGTACAAGAATCACTTAATCTGGGAGATAGAGGCTGCAGTGAGCTGAGATTGCGCCACTGCACTCCAGCCTGGGTGACAGAGCAAGACTCTGTCTCAAAAA